>NC_069502.1:880475495-880572995 GCF_027579735.1 Bombina bombina
TAAGTAGTTTTACAGATCGTTAATGCAGGTATACCAGTATCCTTTGGAACATTTTCAGACTAGTTTTGAAGGCACATTCGAGATACAAGTACCTGCAGCTGGTATTCCTTTTCTAAACCTGTCTGGTTGCTAGGTACCTGAGCTAATCATTGGGTGATTACAGCTGACTTGGAAAAAAATAAAGCATGCCAAAATAAATATGTGTACAAAGCAAGGGTAATAGTGATATTCTGTCCCAGGGTCATATATACATAATATATCAACTTTTGACAATTAAAAGTGCACACAATATGGCTATGAGTGTCTATATATACAAATTTAAAACATACTTACCCAGAGACACTCATTCACTAATCATTGAGTAGCAGACAGCCAAACCAGTACTGAAACCTATCAGCAGAGGTAATGGTAGAGGAGTATAATGTTGATCTGTAAAGGGAAGCAGCAGATGAATCCCTACGACCAAATTTACAGAGAGCCTTATGAATAGATTTCCCATAGGTGAAAACATGGTATCATCAGGCAATACTCCCTTCACATCCCTCAGATAAACACTGTACTTAAAGAGGAACTGGGCTTAAATATGCTTAGAAGCGCTTTTCACTGAAGAATCAAGCACATCATGCTTCACATCATCACCTCCTAAGGAGGCAAAGTTTTTAAAACTGAGGTATGAGTGAGGTGGGAGGTGTATTTAAAGGCATCTGAAGTTTGGGAAACTTTGCCCCCTCCTGATAGGAATGTATATCCCATCAGTAACAAACTTGTGGACTCTCGCCACCTATATGAAAAAGTATATTAATATAACAGCGTTGGTTATGCAAAACTAGAGAATGGGTAATAAAGGTATCATCTATCTTTTAAAACAATATAAAAATTCTGTTGTAGATTGCCCCTTTAACTATTTTAAGAGTAACCATACTGCATAAACAACAAGATTTAGAGTTCTGCGTTAGCCGTCAAAAGCAGCGTTAAGGGGTCCTAACGCTGCTTTGTACCGCCCGCTGGTATTTAGAGTCAGGCAGGAAAGGGTCTACCGCTCACTTCCCTACCGCAATTCCAGGCTACCGCAGATCCCCTTACGCCAATTGTGTATCCTATCTTTTCAATGGGATCTGCCTAACACCGGTATTTGGAGTCTTGGGAGAAGTGAGCGGTAGAGCTTCTACCGACAAGACTCCTACCGCCAAAAAAAGTCAGTAGTTAAGAGCTTTATGGGCTAACGCCGGAATATAAAGCTCTTAACTACTGTGCTCTAAAGTACACTAACACCCATAAACTACTATGTACCCCTAAACCGAGGCCACCTCACATCGCCGCTACTGTAATAATTTTTTTTAACCCCTAATCTGCCGACCGGACACCAGCCGCCACCTACATTATCCCTATGAACCCCTAATCTGCTGCCCCTAACATCGCCGACCCCTATAGTATATTTATTAACACCTAATCTGCCCCCCCCAACGTCGCCGCTACCTAACTACGCTTATTAACCCCTAATCTGCCGACCGGACCTCGTCGCCACTATAATAAATGTATTAACCCCTAAACCGCCGCACTCCCGCCTCGCAAACACTAGAATAAATAGTATTAACCCCTAAACTGCCCTCCCTAACATCGCCGCCACCTACCTACAATTATTAACCCCTAATCTCCCGCCCGCACCGTCGCTGCTACTATAATAAATTTATTAACCCCTAAACCTAACTCTAACCCTAACACCCCCCTAAATTAAATATAATTTAAATTAAACGAAATTATATTCCTAAAATGAACTAAATTATTCCTATTTAAAACTAAATACTTACCTATAAAATAAACCCTAATATAGCTACAATATAACTAATAGTTACATTGTAGCTATTTTAGGATTTATATTTATTTTACAGGCAACTTTGTATTTATTTTAACTAGGTACAATAGCTATTAAATAGTTAATAACTATTTAATAGCTGCCTAGTTAAAATAAGTACAAAATTACCTGTAAAATAAATCATAACCTAAGTTACAATTAAACCTAACACTACACTATCATTAAATTAATTAAATAAATTACCTAAAATAAAATACAGTAAAATAAACTATTCTTTAATACAAAAAAAACAAAAAAACACTAAATTACAAAAAATAAAAAAGAATTACAAGCAGTTTAAACTAATTACACCTAATCTAAGCCCCCTAATAAAATAAAAAAGCCCCCCAAAATAAAAAAATCCCTACCCTATAATACAAAAGTAATCAGCTCTTTTACCAGCCCTTAAAAGGGCTTTTTTGCGGGGCCTTGCCCCAAAGTAATCAGCTCTTTTGCATGAAAATAAAAATACAATACCCCCCAACATTACAACCCACCACCCACATACTCCTACTCTAACCCACCCAAACCCCCCTTAAAAAACCTATCGCTAACCTCCTGAAGATCTCCCTCAGCCGAGCCGAATTCTTCATCCAAGGTGCGCAGAGGAGGTCCATCATCCGGGTAGAAGTCTTCATCCAAGCGGGGCAAGAAGAGGTCCTCCATCCGGTAGAAGTCTTCATCCAAGCGGGGCAAGAAGAGGTCCTCCATCTGGTAGAAGTGTTCATCCAGGCGGCATCTTCAATCTTCATCCATCCGGAGCGGAGCCATCTTCAAAGGAGCCGACGCGGAGCCATCCTCTTCTACCGACGAATGAAGGTTCCTTTAAGGGACGTCATCCAAGATGGCGTCCCTTCAATTCCGATTGGCTGATAGAATTCTATCAGCCAATCGTAATTAAAGGGACATTAAACACTTTGAGATGGTAATATAAAATGATAAATTGTGTATATAAAACAACTCTGCAATATACTTTCATTATTTATTTTGTCCTCTTTGCCTGTAATTCCATTCTGAAATTGTGAGCTTTTCAGTTCCTGTTAGAAATGGAAGTGCAGAACACTGTTAAATCCAGCACAACCATTGGCTGCACACTCTAATGACCTATGTATAACTGTCCCTAATTGGCCACAGCAGAGAAGGTAACACAAGTTACAACATGGCAGCTCCCAGTGTTTTATAGACACTAAAACTTTACACTTATTTTGTCACTTTTTAAACAACTAATGAAACTTTAAAAAATACATCTACATGTTAGTCATGGACTAATCTTTTCTTTGAATGTATCATTCTATCTAGCATGTATTTAGTGTTTAATGTAGAAAACATCTGAAAAAGGTAGAAAACATCTGATTGGCTGATGCAATCAGCCAATCAGATTGAATCCGATTGGCTGATCCAATCAGCCAATCGTATTGAACTCGCATTCTATTGGCTGTTCCGATCATTATATTATCGAATAGTTTATTTTAGGTAATTGTAGGAAATTTATTTAATTTATTTATTGATAGTGTAGTGTTAGGTTTAATTGTAACTTAGGTTATGATTTATTTTACAGGTCATTTTGTACTTATTTTAACTAGGTAGCTATTAAATAGTTATTAACTATTTAATAGCTATTGTACCTAGTTAAAATAAATACAAAGTTGCCTGTAAAATAAATATAAATCCTAAAATAGCTACAATGTAACTATTAGTTATATTGTAGCTATATTAGGGTTTATTTTATAGGTAAGTATTTAGTTTTAAATAAGAATAATTTAGTTCATTTTAGGAATATAATATCGTTTAATTTAAATTATATTTAACTTAGGGGGGTGTTAGGGTTAGAGTTAGGGGTTAATAAATTTATTATAGTAGCGGCGACGGTGCGGACGGGAGATTAGGGGTTAATAATTGTAGGTAGGTGGCGGCGATGTTAGGGAGGGCACTTTAGGGGTTAATACTATTTATTCTAGTGTTTGCGAGGCGGGAGTGCGGCGGTTTAGGGGTTAATACATTTATTATAGTGGCGGCGAGGTCCGGTCGGCAGATTAGGGGTTAATAAGCGTAGTTAGGTAGCGGCGACGTTGGGGGGGGGGGGGCAGATTAGGGGTTAATAAATATAATATAGGGGTCGGCGATATTAGGGGCAGCAGATTAGGGGTTCATAGGGATAATGTAGGTGGCGGCTGGTGTCTGGTCGGTAGATTAGGGGTTAAAAAATAAATAAATACTTACCTATAAAATAAACCCTAAGATAGCTACAATATAACTAATATTGTAGCTATCTTAGGGTTTATTTTATAGGTAAGTAATTAGTTTTAAATAGGAATAATTTAGTTCATTTTAGGAATATTATTTTGTTTAATTTAAATTATATTTAATTTAGGGGGGTGTTAGAGTTAGGTTTAGGGGTTAATACATTTATTATAGTAGTGGCAAAAGTCCAAAAGGGGAACAGCACATGGGAGTGAAGAGTGTGCACGGTAGACCTAGGGCGCTGCCAAGCCCTAAACACATAAGTAAAGATAAGCAGGGTCTCCAGCACTTTATCAAATAGACTTTATTTGAACACAAATAGCGACGTTTCGGTGTCACAGCACCTTATTCATGCTTGGTGTCACCAAGCATGAATAAGGTGCTGTGACACCGAAACGTCGCTATTTGTGTTCAAATAAAGTCTATTTGATAAAGTGCTGGAGACCCTGCTTATCTTTAATTATAGTAGTGGCGACAGTGCGGGCGGGAGATTAGGGGTTAATAATTGTAGGTAGGTGGCGGCGATGTTAGGGAGGGCAGATTAGGGGTTAATAAATATAATATAGGGGTCGGCGATATTAGGGGCAGCAGATTAGGGGTTCATAGGGATAATGTAGGTGGCGGCTGGTGTCTGGTCGGTAGATTAGGGGTTAAAAAATAAATAAATACTTACCTATAAAATAAACCCTAAGATAGCTACAATATAACTAATATTGTAGCTATCTTAGGGTTTATTTTATAGGTAAGTATTTAGTTTTAAATAGGAATAATTTAGTTCATTTTAGGAATATTATTTTGTTTAATTTAAATTATATTTAATTTAGGGGGGTGTTAGGGTTAGAGTTAGGGGTTAATACATTTATTATAGTAGTGGCAAAAGTCCAAAAGGGGAACAGCACATGGGAGTGAAGAGTGTGCACGGTAGACCTAGGGCGCTGCCAAGCCCTAAACACATAAGTAAAGATAAGCAGGGTCTCCAGCACTTTATCAAATAGACTTTATTTGAACACAAATAGCGACGTTTCGGTGTCACAGCACCTTATTCATTCATAATAATATAATGCTGGTGTCAGCGATAGCGGGGGCGGGAGATTAGGGGTTAATAAGTGTAAGGTTAGGGGTGTTTAGACTCGGGGTTCATGTTAGGGTGTTGGGTGCAGACTTAGAGAGTGTTTCCCCATAGGAAACAATGGGGCTGCGTTGAGCTGAACGCTGCTTTTTTGCAGGTGTTAGGTTTTTTTTCAGCCCAAAATGCCCCATTGTTTCCTATGGGGATATCGTGCACGAGCACATTTTCCCAGCTTACCGCTACTGTAAGCAACGCAGGTATTGAGGGTTGAAGTGGAGCTAAGTTAGGCTCAATGCACCCTTTTTTTAGCCTAACGCAGACCCTCAGACAACTCTAAATACCAGCGTTGTTGGAAGGGTGCATTGGCAAAAAAAGCAGCGTTAGCTACGCGGCTTTTTACCGACAAAACTCTAAATCTAGCGGATTGTTTGTCAGGGGAATAACTAGAAAAATACATCTATAGTTGTTTAATGTTATTGTCTGTATTCTTCAAACCCCATGATTAAGGCAGAAATACCTATGCCAGTGTGTTTTGGAAATATTGTATTTTAGTGTTTACATCTCTATATATTGCCCTGGTCTGTCGTGAAGCATTATCTTCTATATTGTTTGCTCTCTGGCTGCACATCAGTAAGGGTTATATCACTAAATGGTCAGTGTACTTTATGTAACCAATACTGCTACTTTATTACATATCATATGGTGCACAAGTTTGCATGTGGACCACCAAGATAAAACCAATGGCTTCTGGATTAGACTTGTGTTTGTGACCAGTAGAAAAATGCAGATTCAACAAGAAATGTGACTTTGTGATTCAGTATTATGTGATCATGTGTGATGAGCTTATAAAGGTTATTCTTACCCACCACAGCACACGCAATATAAAAGGAATAACTAGTGAGCTGTGCCAAGGCAATAAGATCTCTGGTTTAGCTGAATGATGTACAGGTTAGGAAAACATGATTTTCTTGCCACAAATCTATAATGGCTTCTTCAGCTGGTGAGACACAAATAGAACTATTTTACTCCAATGTTTAGCTTGATCCTTTGGTTGCCAAAAGATACTGTTCACATACTCCTTGTTTTAGATTTATTTTATCTGTGGATCCAGATGTATTCAAATAGCTTTAAAAAAGTGCACATAAAAAGACTATACAATTTGATAATGGGATTAAACTGGAATCTTTAAAATTGTATGTTCTGTCTGAAAGTAAGTGTATATATTTATCAATCCACGGATCTCTGTGTCTCTCGATCTTCAGTACTGGAAATGAACCCGCTATGAAAGGTCGCCCAAATCCTCTAGGAGTGCCGTAGCAGCGGCGGAATCAAGCCGCAAATGGTCAGATGTAGGAAGAACGTAGCAGGGCCCTCTAGTGACGCTTATGCTTGTCTATGAGTAAGCACCACTACAGGGCACGAAACGAGTCAGACATTCTGTCCTGTATGTCTGCCTGCACTCTCTTTATGGAATTTAATAAAATGTGAAGATTTTATTCTAAGCGTCATTTTGCAGTGCCTGCTACTTTCTTCCTACTTCTGTATATATTTATTGTCTAAAACATAATGGGCACCTCATCTGCTGAGAACAATTATGAACAAATAAATTGTGATGCAAACAAAGGTTATGTGCAGTATTAAAATCACTATTGAACAGTATTTTCTGTATTCCACACAGAGATTGCATGTGTGCATGTATGGTGGAACTTGAGTGATTAGACCCTTATGTGTGGTCCAGAGCAGTCACGCTTTATTTTGCCCCCTACTCAAAAGACCACCAGAGGCCTCCAGGGACCAGCATTCCTGCTTTTGGGAGTGCTAATCAGTTAGCACTGTGAAAGCTTGGTGCATTTCCTGGCCACGGTTCTTTTTAACACCCGAATGGCTGGGCTGTATAAAAAGTAACAATTGTGTCCACACTTTAGCTGTACCTAATTATCCTCAGCAGAAGAGTTAAAAAATACATGGGTTTCAATATGGTGGGTCCCATGAAATTACAGAAATTCATGGGAATGACAAATACTTTCAGATACTTTACAGGAAAAGGGGACAAAATAAAAAAAGTATATTGGAAAATATTTTTAATGCACATAATTAAACATTCTATATTATATCAAAATGTTCAATGCCCATTTAAGTAACAAGATTTCCTTTCAGGGTAAAATATTTCCAACGGTCACAACATTAAAATGCATTCTCTCCTTATGAGTTTTCTGATGAGCAATAAGATTTGATTTACGATTAAAACATTTCCCACATTGAGAACATAGAAATCCCTCCTCTCCTGTATGAATTTTCTGATGCCTAATAAGAGATGATTTCAAAGTAAAACATTTCCCACATTCAGGACATGGAAATACTTTATCTCTTGTATGAATTCTCTGATGCTTAATACAATATGATTTCAGAGTAAAACATTTCCCACATTCAGAGCATGAAAACCCTTTCTCTCCTGTATGAATTTTCTGATGATCATTAAGAGTTGCTTTCAGAGCAAAACATTTCCCACATTCAGAGCATGAAAATCCTTTCTCCCCTGTGTGAGTTTTATGGTGCCTAATAAGAGTTGATTTCAGGGTAAAACTTTTCCCACAGTCAGAACATGAAAACTCTTTCTCTCCAGTATGGATTTTCTGATGCCTAAAAAGATCTGATTTCAGAGTAAAACATTTCCCACAGTCAGAACATGAAAATGCTTTCTCTCCTGTATGGATTTTCTGATGGCTAATAAGATTTGATTTTGTTGTAAAACATTTCCCACAGTCAGAACATGAAAATTCTCTCTCTCCAGTATGAATTTTCAGATGGTCGATAAGAGATAATTTCCTGGTAAAACATTTCCCACATACAGAACATACATTTTCTCTTTGGCTTTGATTTTGAAGAAGATTGGAAGAAGCACCAGCACTCTGACTAGAGCTAGGATTACTGCAGATTGAAAATGCACCTGTTGATAAGAAATACAATGGGTAAATTGTTATTTATTAATGACATAATTAATTTATCTTAATCATTTTAACTATTCTGGATTAGAGTCTACTACATTGGGCTAAATCTTAATCCCACATTTTTATTTCATGATTCAGATATAGTATGCAAATTTAAGAAGCTTTCTAATTTACTCCTATTAAATAATTTTCTTTGTTGTCTTGCTTTATTTAAAAAGCAGGAATATAAAACTTAGCACTTGCTTATTGGTGGCTACATTTAGCAAACCAATAAGCAGGCATTACCCAGGTTTTGAACCAAAAATGGGCCAGCTCCTAAGCTTTAATTACTGCTTTTTAAATAAAGATAGCAAGAGAATGAAGAAAAAAAATTGATAATAGGAGTAATTAGAAAGTTGCTTAAAATTGCATGCTCTATCTGAGTCATAAAAGAAAATATTTGGGTTTAGTATCCCTTTAAGGGCTTTACAAATATGGGATGATGGGGAGTCCTTACAAATATTCCTTAATGTCCTGTAAATTACTAAAATAAACAGAAATGAATGCTTTTTTTTTACACTTGTTTTTCTTAGTAATTTAAGTATTTCAGTTCCAAAACTGCTCTTCATAACTATTACTTGAGTGCAAATATCATTCAGCTTTATTTTTTTGTAGAATGTTGCATTTATACTACATGTAATGAATTATCATGTGGGTGGGACACTTAGAAATTACCAGTGTAATCAGGAATTAATGTGTACATGTTTCCCAGCACATAGGCAAGGGAGGCAGGGTGGGGGATTCCTGTAACTACTGATAAGACTTGTCTAGGTGCCTAGCTGATAATTAATGTTCAAAATCTGAAGTGTCATGTTTCTACTGGCTGTACATCTTATCTTATCTACAGGGACGGACTGAGACCAACCAGGGCCCACGGGCGAAAGTGTGGCAGGGCCCCCCACCTCCCCTTTGCTCCACCTACCTACCTCCTCATCTCCTCCTCCTACCCTATTGCCCCTCCCATTTCATGTGACCCTCCCACCTCATATGCCCCTCCCCCACCATGTTTTTACTTGCCATATAAAGAGACAATTTTTTCCTTAAAGTCATTACACACACACCTGACTCACACAAGCACGGCACACACTGTATTGATTCTCTGTTAAAGTAACATTGTCTGTTTAAGTATAATAGCTAACCAAGCTATTTTATAAATTATTTGCTTTGCAAGGGTTGCATTTTTATTTTAAAAAAAGGAAATAACTAAATAACTTTATTTCTAGCATTCAAATTTTTTTTTTGTTTTTCTGTCTGTGTGGGTAATTAGGGGTGGGATTATTTTCACCTGTTTGGGCCTTGCAAGCCTATAAATTTAGCACATTTACTCTGTGAGCTTGCTCTTTTAGGCTTGCTGTATTGATTCTCTGTTAAAGTAACATTGTCTGTTTAAGTATAATAGCTAACCAAGCTATTTTATAAATTATTTGCTTTGCAAGGGTTGCATTTTTATTTAAAAAAAAGGAAATAACTAAATAACTTTATTTCTAGCATTCAAATTTTTTTTTTGTTTTTCTGTCTGTGTGGGTAATTAGGGGTGGGATTATTTTCACCTGTTTGGGCCTTGCAAGCCTATAAATTTAGCACATTTACTCTGTGAGCTTGCTCTTTTAGGCTTGCTGTATTGATTCTCTGTTAAAGTAACATTGTCTGTTTAAGTATAATAGCTAACCAAGGTAGTTAGGCAAACAAGGTTTTGGGGTAACCAAGGGGAAATATATTTATTTTATACTTTTAAGTTAAACCTTTTATTAAGAATGTGTGAGAATCTCATTCAGTGTACAGCTTGCCACATGTTTGCATCACTGGAGCAGCCGCTTCTGGGATTATATGTTTGTGGCAAGTGCGAGCATATTGTCTCTTTAGAAACTCGTATTGGGGATCTGGAGGAACGAATTGCAACACTACATGAAATTCAGACACTTGAAAGGGAAATGGATAGGACTGAGCTGGTTGTTAATGGTTCCAGCAGTGGGAATGGGGAGGATTCAGATGAGGAGACTCCAGGATGTAGCTGGGTCACAGTTAGAGGGCGAAGTAAGCGGAAGAGACAGGCCAGTTCTGAGCTGGTACACCCCAATAGATTTGCAAGATTAAGTGAAGATGTTGGGGATATCAGTTCAGGGGTGGCAGTGTCAGAGAGGGCCGTGTTGCCTAGTATAGTGAACAGTCCTTTAGCTGTGGAAGAGGAGCATACTATGGTGGGCAGTCCTTCAGTCATGGAAGAGGGGCATACAAGTCAGGGCCAGAGGCAGATGTTGGTGGTAGGAGACTCTATTATAAGGAAGGTTGATAGGGTAATTTGTCATCCAGACCCTTTACATAGAACAGTTTGCTGTCTTCCAGGGGCTCGTGTTAGGCATATTGTGGAGCGTATTGATAGATTGTTAGAGGGATGCGGGTCTGATCCTGCAGTTATGGTGCATATTGGTACTAATGAAGAAATCAGTGGGAGATGGAGAGTCCTAAAAAATGACTTCAGGGAGTTAGGTAGCAAACTTAAAGCAAGGACCTCCAAAGTAATATTTTCTGAGATATTACCAGTGCCGTGTGTTAACTCAGTAAGGCAGAAGGAGCTAAGGTCTGTTAATTCATGGCTAAAAACATGGTGTAAAAATGAGGGGTTTGACTTTTTAGAACACTGGGCTGATTTTTCACTAGGGTACAAATTGTACAGTAAGGATGGATTGCACCTGAATGACATGGGTGCAGGTGTGTTGGGGGAAAGGATGGTAGCACGTTTAGAGAACCTTTTAAACTAGGCAAAGGGGGGGAGGGTCAATTAGAACAAAATAGAACAGAGAGATCAGTGTCTGAATATGTCACTCCCTTAATATCTCAAGGAAGGGATGACTTAAGAAATGTCACATTAGAAAGTATAGAGGAAAGTACACCAAGTAGCAGCAGAAAGCACATGAAAATTAAATGTATGACAACAAATGCAAGAAGCATGACAGGTAAAATGGGGGAGCTGATGCTCTTAGTTGCAGAAGAGGACTATGATGTTATCAGTATAACTGAAACTTGGTGGGATGATTCACATGACTGGGCAGTTAACTTAGAGGGGTATACATTATTTAGGAGGGACAGGAATAATAAAAGGGGTGGAGGAATCTGCATGTATATTAAACCTGACCTTAAACCTACAATAAGGGAAGATATTTATGATACAAGTGACAATGTAGAGACCCTGTGGGTTGAAATAAAGAGTGGGGGGAAAAATCCTAAAAAAATATTACTAGGAACATGCTACAAGCCTCCCAACATTAGTGACCTGGAGGAAACTCAACTACTTATCCAAATAGGTAAGGCTGCTAATAACAGTGCTGTAATTATGGGAGATTTTAACTACCCTGATATAAACTGGGCCAATGAAACTAGTAATTCAGCTAAGGGGGATAGATTTTTAAATGTTCTCAGGGATAACTTCTTGTCACAATTAATAGAGGAGCCAACTAGGAGTAAAGCTATATTGGATTTAGTGCTATCAAACAATACAGATATAATATCAAACATAGAAGTTAAAGAACATTTGGGTAACAGTGATCATAACATGGTCACATTTGAAATCTCTTTTCATATGCAGTGTTTTAAAGGCTTAACTAAGACTTTTAATTTCAAGAAAGCAAAATTCAACGATTTAAGGAAATCATTAAATAATATAAATTGGGACAATGTATTTTCTAATAAAAATACAGAGGATAAATGGATAATATTTAAAAATTTGTTAAATAAATATACATATCAATACATACCATATGGTTATAAAAATAAAAATAAAAAAACTAAGCCGTTATGGCTAAATAAAAATGTGTTAAAAGAAATTAGGAAAAAACGTAGGGCATTTAAATTATTAAAAGAAAATAGTACAGACTCAGCATACAATATTTATAAGGAATGTAACAAAGCATGCAAAAAAGCAATCAAATTAGCCAAAATTGAAAATGAAAAATTAATTGCCAAGGATTCTAAGTCTAACCCTAAAAGGTTCTTTAAGTACATAAATAGCAAAAAGTCTAAGAAGGATAATATAGGTACATTAAAATGTGTGGAGGGTAGCATGATAAATAATGACAGGGAGAAGGCTGAGGTACTAAACCAGTTTTTTTCTTCAGTATACACAAGAGAGGAACCATTGAATGATACTTTGGAACAGAATAGAACATGCCAGTCCATACCACTAACTGGGTTTTGTTTAGAGGATATCAGGAAAAAACTAAAAAATATTAAGGTAAATAAAACTCCAGGCCCAGATGGAATACACCCAAGGGTGTTAAGTGAACTTAGCACTGTTATAGACAAACCTTTACTCTTAATTTTTCAAGACTCATTATCCTCAGGCATGGTACCCCAGGATTGGCGTAAAGCTGATGTGGTGCCACTCTTCAAAAAGGGAAGCAGGGATGATCCAGGAAGCTATAGACCAGTTAGTCTGACATCAATAGTGGGGAAGATATTTGAAGGGATTATAAGGGATTATATTGATGAGCATATTCGTGTAAACAAGATTATGAGTTCTAATCAGCATGGCTTTAGGAGAAATAGATCATGTCAAACTAATCTAATTAGATTCTACGAGGAAGTAAGTAAAAATATAGATAAAGGGGAATCAGTTGATGTGATATACTTAGATTTTGCAAAGGCATTTGATACAGTGCCACATGAGAGATTAATGCACAAAATTAAGGGACTGGGAATATCTGAAAATGTTAGCTCATGGATAAATAACTGGATAAAAGATAGGGAGCAACGAGTAGCAGTAAATGGATCATACTCAGATTGGACAAAGGTAATCAGTGGCGTCCCCCAGGGATCAGTACTGGGCCCTGTTCTTTTTAATATTTTTATAAATGACTTGGAGCAAGGATTAAATAGTGACATCTCTATTTTTGCAGATGATACTAAGTTAAAGGGACAGTTAACACCAGAATTTTTGTTGTTTTAAAAGATAGATTATCCCTTTATTACCCATTCCCCAGTTTTGCATAACCAACACAGTTATATTAATATACTTTTTATCTCTGTGATTACATTGTATCTAAGCATCTTCTGACAGCCCCCTGATCACATGACATTTTATTTATTATCTATTGACTTTTATTTTAGCCAATTAGTGCAGTGTCTGCCACAATCCACGGGCGTGCTCACAGTGTTATCTATAGGGTTTGCCTGAACTAGCTCTCCCCTGCTGTGAAAAGCAAATACAAAAGCATGTGATTAGAGGCGGCCTTCAAGGGCTTAGCAATTATCATATGAGCCTTCCTAGGTCTAGCTTTCAACTAAGAATACCAAAAGAACAAAGCAAAATTGGTGATAAAAGTAAATTGGAAAGTTGTTTAAAATTGCATGCCCTATTTGAAACATGAAAGTTTTTTTTGGACTTGACTGTCCCTTTAAGTAAGGTCATTAGGTCAGAGCAGGATGAACTCTCTTTGCAAAGGGATTTGCTAAAATTAGAACTATGGGCAAGTGAATGGAAAATGAGATTTAATACGGAAAAATGTAAGGTTCTACATTTTGGAAGTAAAAATAAGCAGGCTATGTATTTTTTAAATGGGACAAGACTTAGCCAAACACAGGAGGAAAGGGATTTGGGAGTAGTAATAGATAACAAGCTAAAGATGAGTGCACAATGCAGGGCAGCGGCTTCAAAGGCTAATAAGATACTAGCATGTATTAAAAGAGGCATTGATTCAAGGGAGGAAAGCATAATTCTGTCATTATATAAAGCCCTGGTAAGACCTCACCTTGAGTTTGGAGTGCAGTTCTGGGGACCGATTGCTAAAAAAGATATTGCAGAACTAGAAAAAGTTCAGAGAAGGGCCACAAAGCTAATAAGGGGATTGGAGAAATTAACCTATGAGCAGAGGCTAGCCAAACTGGGTCTGTTCTCTTTAGAAAAAAGGCGCTTGAGAGGTGACATGATTACTTTATATAAATATATTCAAGGCCCATATACAGAGATGGCAGAAGCTCTTTTTATTCCAAGAAAATTGGTTCTGACAAGAGGTCATAATTTAAGGTTGGAGGAAAGGAGATTTAATCTCCTGAAACGGAAACGTTTTTTCACTGTAAGAGCAATAAAATTGTGGAACTCATTACCAAAGGAGGTAGTGAATGCCAATACCATAGATACATTTAAAAATAGTCTGGATAAATTTCTGTATATAAACAAAATTCATGGATATGATTGCTAGTATTAAATGGGTCACATTTTAATGGGGTTATTTAAGCTTAACTGGAGCTTTTTGTAAGTATTTTAGATTTGTATAGGTTGAACTCGATGGACTTCAGTCTTTTTTCAACCTTATCTACTATGTTACTATGTTACTATGTTACACACACATCTGACTCACACAAACACTGCACACACACATCCCTGACTCACACAAACACTGCACACACACATCTGACTCACACAAACACTGCACACACACACCTGACTCACACAAACACTGCACACACACATCTGACTCACACAAACACTGCACACACACATCTGACTCACACAAACACTGCACACACACATCTGACTCACACAAACACTGCACACACACATCTGACTCACACAAACACTGCACACACACATCTGACTCACACAAACACTGCACCCACACACACATATCTGACTCACACAAGCACTGCACCCACACACACATATCTGACTCACACAAGCACTGCACCCACACATCTGACTCACACAAACACTGCACACACACACACCTGACTCACACAAACACTGCACACACACATCTGACTCACACAAACACTGCACACACACACACACACACACACATCTAACTCACACAAACACTGCACACACATCTGACTCACACAAACACTGCACCTACACACACATATCTGACTCACACAAACACTGCACACACACACATCTGACTCACAAAAACACTGCACACACATTCATCTGACTCACAAAAACACTGCACACACACACCTGACTCACACAAACACTGCACACACACATACATCTGACTCACACAAACACTGCGCACACACACACACATCTGACTCACACAAACACTGCACACACACACACCTGCCTCACACAAACACTGCACACACACACATCTGACTCACACAAACACTGCACACACACACACATCTGACTCACACAAACACTGCACACACACACAAACACTGCACACATCTGACTCACACATCTGACTCACAAACACTGCACCTACACACACATATCTGACTCTCACAAACACTGCACACACACACACACATCTGACTCACACAAACACTGCACACACACACACATCTGACTCACAAAAACACTGCACACACACATACATCTGACTCACACAAACACACACATCTGACTCGCACAAACACTGCACACACACACATACACCTGACTCACACAAACACTGCACACACACACACACACCTGACTCACACAAACACTGCACACACACATACATCTGACTCACACAAACACTGCACACACACACACATCTGACTCACACAAACACTGCACACACACACACATCTGACTCACACAAACACTGCACACACACACACACATCTGACTCACACAAACACTACACACACACCTGCCTCACACAAACACTGCACACACACACCTGACTCTCACAAACACTGCACACACACACACCTGACTCTCACAAACACTGCACACACACACACACATCTGACTCACACAAACACTACACACACACCTGCCTCACACAAACACTGCACACACACACCTGACTCTCACAAACACTGCACACACACACACCTGACTCTCACAAACACTGCACACACACAAATCTGACTCACAAAAACACTGCACACACACATACATCTGACTCACACAAACACTGAACACACACACATCTGACTCACACAAACACTGCACGCACACACACATACACACTCACATCTGACTCACACAAACACTGCACACACACATCTGACTCACACAAACACTATACACACACACACACCTGCCTCACACAAACACTGCACACACACACCTGACTCTCACAAACACTGCACACACACATACATCTGACTCACACAAACACTGCACACACACACACCTGACTCACACAAACACTGCACACACACACACCTGACTCACACAAACACTGCACACACACACACCTGACTCACACAAACACTGCACACACACACACATACACACATCTGACTCACACAAACACTGCACACACACATCTGACTCACACAAACACTGCACACACACATCTGACTCACACAAACACTGCACACACACACACATCTGACTCGCACACACATCTGACTCACAAAAACACTGCACACACACATACATCTGACTCACACAAACACTGCACACACACACACACACACACCTGACTCACACAAACACTGCACACACACACACACACACCTGACTCACACAAACACTGCACACACACACATACATCTGACTCACACAAACATCTGACTCACACAAACACTGCACACACACACACATCTGACTCACACAAACACTGCACACACACACATCTGACTCACAAAAACACTACACACACACCTGCCTCACACAAACACTGCACACACACACCTGACTCTCACAAACACTGCACACACACACACCTGACTCTCACAAACACTGCACACACACAAATCTGACTCACAAAAACACTGCACACACACATACATCTGACTCACACAAACACTGAACACACACACACACATACACACTCACATCTGACTCACACAAACACTGCACACACACATCTGACTCACACAAACACTATACACACACACACACCTGCCTCACACAAACACTGCACACACACACCTGACTCTCACAAACACTGCACACACACACACATCTGACTCGCACACACACACACACACATCTGACTCACAAAAACACTGCACACACACATACATCTGACTCACACAAACACTGCGACATCTCTATTTTTGCAGATGATACTAAGTTAAGTAAGGTCATTAGGTCAGAGCAGGATGAACTCTCTTTGCAAAGGGATTTGCTAAAATTAGAACTATGGGCAAGTGAATGGAAAATGAGATTTAATACGGAAAAATGTAAGGTTCTACATTTTGGAAGTAAAAATAAGCAGGCTATGTATTTTTTAAATGGGACAAGACTTAGCCAAACACAGGAGGAAAGGGATTTGGGAGTAGTAATAGATAACAAGCTAAATATGAGTGCACAATGCAGGGCAGCGGCTTCAAAGGCTAATAAGATACTAGCATGTATTAAAAGAGGCATTGATTCAAGGGAGGAAAGCATAATTCTGTCATTATATAAAGCCCTGGTAAGACCTCACCTTGAGTTTGGAGTGCAGTTCTGGGGACCGATTGCTAAAAAAGATATTGCAGAACTAGAAAAAGTTCAGAGAAGGGCCACAAAGCTAATAAGGGGATTGGAGAAATTAACCTATGAGCAGAGGCTAGCCAAACTGGGTCTGTTCTCTTTAGAAAAAAGGCGCTTGAGAGGTGACATGATTACTTTATATAAATATATTCAAGGCCCATATACAGAGATGGCAGAAGCTCTTTTTATTCCAAGAAAATTGGTTCTGACAAGAGGTCATAATTTAAGGTTGGAGGAAAGGAGATTTAATCTCCTGAAACGGAAACGTTTTTTCACTGTAAGAGCAATAAAATTGTGGAACTCATTACCAAAGGAGGTAGTGAATGCCAATACCATAGATACATTTAAAAATAGTCTGGATAAATTTCTGTATATAAACAAAATTCATGGATATGATTGCTAGTATTAAATGGGTCACATTTTAATGGGGTTATTTAAGCTTAACTGGAGCTTTTTGTAAGTATTTTAGATTTGTATAGGTTGAACTCGATGGACTTCAGTCTTTTTTCAACCTTATCTACTATGTTACTATGTTACTATGTTACACACACATCTGACTCACACAAACACTGCACACACACACACCTGACTCACACAAACATCTGACTCACACAAACACTGCACACACACATCTGACTCACACAAACACTGCACACACACACCTGACTCACACAAACACTGCACACACACATCTGACTCACACAAACACATCTGACTCACAAAAACACTGCACACACACATATCTGACTCACACAAGCACTGCACCCACACACACATATCTGACTCACACAAGCACTGCACCCACACACACATCTGACTCACACAAACACTGCACACACACACACCTGACTCACACAAACACTGCACACACACACATCTGACTCACACAAACACTACACACACACACACATCTGACTCACACAAACACTGCACACACACACACATCTAACTCACACAAACACTGCACACACATCTGACTCACACAAACACTGCACCTACACACACATATCTGACTCACACAAACACTGCACACACACACATCTGACTCACAAAAACACTGCACACACATTCATCTGACTCACAAAAACACTGCACACACACACCTGACTCACACAAACACTGCACACACACACCTGACTCACACAAACACTGCACACACACATACATCTGACTCACACAAACACTGCACACACACACACTGCACACACACACACCTGCCTCACACAAACACTGCACACACACACATCTGACTCACACAAACACTGCACACACACACATCTGACTCACACAAACACTGCACACACACATCTGACTCACAAACACTGCACCTACACACACATATCTGACTCTCACAAACACTGCACACACACACACATCTGACTCACACAAACACTGCACACACACATCTGACTCACAAAAACACTGCACACACACATACATCTGACTCACACAAACACACACATCTGACTCGCACAAACACTGCACACACACACATACACCTGACTCACACAAACACTGCACACACACACACACCTGACTCACAAACACTGCACACACACATACATCTGACTCACACAAACACTGCACACACACACATCTGACTCACACAAACACTGCACACACACACACACACACCTGACTCACACAAACACTGCACACACACACACACACATCTGACTCACACAAACACTACACACACACCTGCCTCACACAAACACTGCACACACACACCTGACTCTCACAAACACTGCACACACACACACCTGACTCTCACAAACACTGCACACACACATACATCTGACTCACACAAACACTGAACACACACATCTGACTCACACAAACACTGCACGCACACACACATACACACTCACATCTGACTCACACAAACACTGCACACACACATCTGACTCACACAAACACTATACACACACACCTGCCTCACACAAACACTGCACACACACACCTGACTCTCACAAACACTGCACACACACACATCTGACTCGCACACACACACATCTGACTCACAAAAACACTGCACACACACATACATCTGACTCACACAAACACTGCACACACACACACCTGACTCACACAAACACTGCACACACACACACATACACACACATCTGACTCACACAAACACTGCACACACACATCTGACTCACACAAACACTATACACACACACATACACACACACATCTGACTCACACAAACACATCTGACTCACACAAACACTGCACACACACACATCTGACTCGCACACACACACACATCTGACTCACAAAAACACTGCACACACACACATACATCTGACTCACACAAACACAGCACACACACACACACACCTGACTCACACAAACACTGCACACACACACACATCTGACTCACACAAACACTGCACACACACACACATACATCTGACTCACACAAACACTGCACACACACACACATCTGACTCACACAAACACTGCACACACACACACATCTGACTCACACAAACACTGCACACACACACACATCTGACTCACACACATATCTGACTCACACAAACACTGCACACACACACATCTGACTCACACAAACACTGCACACACACATATCTGACTCACACAAACACTGCACACACACACATCTGACTCACACACATATCTGACTCACACAAACACTGCACACACACACATCTGACTCACACAAACACTGCACACACACACATCTGACTCACACAAACACTGCACACACACACACATCTGACTCACACAAACACTGAACACACGCACATCTGACTCACACAAACACTGCACGCACACACACACATACACACACACACACATCTGACTCACACAAACACTGCACACACACACACATCTGACTCACACAAACACTGCACACACACATATCTGACTCACACAAACACTGAACACACACACACATATCTGACTCACACAAGCACTGCACCCACACACACATATCTGACTCGCACAAACACTGCACCCACACACACATCTGACTCGCACAAACACTATACACACACACACACCTGACTCACACAATCACTGCACACACACATCTGACTCACACAAGCACTGCACCCACACATATCTGACTCACACAAGCACTGCACCCACACACATCTGACTCGCAAACACTGCACCCACACACACATCTGACTCACACAAACACTATACACACACATATCTGACTCACAAACACTGCACCTACACACACACACATCTGACTCACACAAACACTGCACACACATCTGACTCACATAAACACTGCACACACACACATCTGACTCACACAAACACTACACACACACATCTGACTCACACAAACACTGCACACACATCTGACTCACACAAACACTACACACACACATCTGACTCACACAAACACTGCACACACATCTGACTCACACAAACACTGCACACACACACACACACATCTGACTCACACAAACACTGCACACACACACACATCTGACTCACACAAACACTGCACACACACACCTGACTCACACAAACACTGCACACACACCTGACTCACACAAACACTGCACACACACCTGACTCACACAAACACTGCACACACAAACACACACACATCTGACTCACACAAACACTGCACACACACACCTGACTCACACAAACACTGCACACACACCTGACTCACACAAACACTGCACACACACACATCTGACTCACACAAACACTACACACACACACACCTGACTCACACAAACACTGCACACACACACACACACATCTGACTCACACAAACACTGCACACACACACACACACATCTGACTCACACAAACACTGCACACACACACACATCTGACTCACACAAACACTGCACACACACACACACACATCTGACTCACACAAACACTGCACCCACACACACATATCTGACTCACACAAGCACTGCACCCACACACATCTGACTCGCAAACACTGCACCCACACACACATCTGACTCACACAAACACTATACACACACATATCTGACTCACAAACACTGCACCTACACACACACACATCTGACTCACACAAACACTGCACACACACACATCTGACTCACACAAACACTACACACACACATCTGACTCACACAAACACTGCACACACATCTGACTCACACAAACACTGCACACACACACACACACATCTGACTCACACAAACACTGCACACACACACACATCTGACTCACACAAACACTGCACACACACACCTGACTCACACAAACACTGCACACACACCTGACTCACACAAACACTGCACACACACCTGACTCACACAAACACTGCACACACAAACACACACACATCTGACTCACACAAACACTGCACACACACACCTGACTCACACAAACACTGCACACACACCTGACTCACACAAACACTGCACACACACACATCTGACTCACACAAACACTACACACACACACACCTGACTCACACAAACACTGCACACACACACACACACATCTGACTCACACAAACACTGCACACACACACACACATCTGACTCACACAAACACTGCACACACACATCTGACTCACACAAACACTGCACACACACCTGACTCACACAAACACTGCGCACACACACATCTGTCTCACACACCACAAACTCTGTAACACCCCCCCACACACAAACACTACACACACCTGAATTACACACCACACAAACACTACCCTCTGTACTGAAACAGATATTTGACTACAGAACAAGATCCATACTCTGCATCATTCTAAATTACTTATTTATTTAATTTGTTTGTCCTATTTTATAGGTACTTTTCTTAGAGTAGACAGAGGCAAGCTGAATCAAGTGTGTGATAAAAGTTATAACAATCATGCTAAAAGAGATGAAAGATTAAAAGGACTTTTGTGTCTTACTACTACTAGCCAGCCTTCTATACGCTCTATGCTCAGTGAATTTAACCCTAAAAGCTCTGCATGTTGTTTTATGTGTGCAGAGCTTGTAGAATTAAGTTCACGTAGCAGGGAGAATGTAAATTGAAGCTGCCAGTGTCTCTGCTGCACCCGATGATTTATTAGTTAGATAGTGGTGTCCGGGGCCCCTGCCATAAAAAGTTTAAATAACACAGAAGAACAAGTTGAGGGGAATTTTAAAAAAACAACGGCACAGCAGTTAAATGGTTTTTCCACTGACACTGAGTGATTACTTACTGTGTACTGTCTGCAGAGGCGCTAAACAACCCCAGGCTGGATTTCTAAAGTGCAGGAGCATGTTATAGGTTACCTACTTCAATTGGCTTCAAGTTTTTCCTTCCACTTCATCGGTGACACACTCTCACTCTCTCTGTATGCGCAGATAGAGCCCCCCCCCCCCCTCAGCCCTCCACTGTACATTTGAGCACGCCGCACAACTGCCCCCCCCCCCCCCCCTCAGAAAGTTCCTGGCCAAATTTTTTTTAAAATGTAAAATAATAAAAAAATTAAAAATAATAAAAAAAAAATCTTTATTGCTGCCTGCAGTGGTGGCGAGCAGGAAGGGCCCTCTAAGATGCGGGGCCCTCGGGCATGGGCCGAATTGCCCGACTTGTCAGTCCGCCCCTGCTTATCTATGCTAATATTCCCAGGAGGGTACTGTCCTCCTGGAGGGGGGATAAAGTGTGTGTTTCTGGTTTCAATAAACAGTTATTCTTTTGGTTTTTCCTCAACCTGAGTCCTGTCTCTTGTTTGGAGTAAAAGGCAGGTGTCAGCTTTCTGTTTGCTGGAGGGGTTTGGAGGGCAGGAGGCACCTTTTGGCAGAGGTATCCAGTCGGGGTACCAGGCGGTCCGTCACAAAGTGTATCCACAATACCACATACCTTTCCTGGCTATTTTTTGAGCACCTGGTATTATTATTTTTATCGGTTATTTGTAGCACTCCAACAGATTCTGCACCAAGTCGGCACCTCAACAAGAGCTTTCAAATGATACCAAACACTTGCTGCCTCTAGAAGTCGAGTGCTTTTTATTGTTAAAGTTACTGGACATAAAAGGGGCAGGGCTAATTGCTATGCCCAAGAAAGTTTATCTCTCAGTGAGATTTGGAAAAGGGGAGAAGAGCAGGACACAGTATATCATTGACTATTGCATGTTTAGGTTTCACACCTTGTATTGTAAAAAATAAGTGAGAGTTACTTCCTACTGCACTAAACTTTGTCTGATATTTGTATGGGAGGGAAGAGATTTTTTCACTATAGAGCTTAATCTCTCTAGAGAGGATTACTAGCGGAGTAGCACTCCCAAAAGCAGTAATGCTGGCACCTGTAGTTCTCTGTTGGCACTTGGAGAAGGGCTACAGCATGGCGGGACTGCTCAGGACCTCATGTCAGAGTCCAAGTCCCTCAGGCCCCATCACAAATGGTTGCTAGCAGTGGGATTACCCTTCTTATGTCAGCAATCTTAAAAAATAAATGCACAAAGATCCTCTAGAGTTTAAGGATAAAGAGCAAATAACAGACAATTGCTGAATTAATGGTAGGTGACAGAAAGCAGTGGATCAGAAGCCACAACAGTGAATTCATCAGGAAGGTGAGGAGCAGATTCAGTGATGGCTCAGGTGACCAAGACCTAAAATGAGGAGAGGAAGCTTCGGCGAGTTGTGCTACTGCTATAAACAGGGAGAGCAGTGTCTCAAAAGGAATGATAACAGCTCCCCCAAGAAAAAGCTGCCCTTCTGTACAATCACATATGTGAAAAGTGGGTTATGTTGACAGATTTTTGCAATATTTTATAGACAATGTGTGGCTCAAAACATTGATCAAGAGAACTGGGTCACAATAGTCCAGCAGCTGAGGCACACCGGGAAGTCCCAAACAGTTGAAGCCACAATTAAGGAGTAGTCAAGGAGCGGCTACTGGCCAGGTATGCTGTCAACCCTGAAGCCCATAGAAGGAAGTTACAGGTTCTAGGGAAGAGGGTGTAGGATTCCCAATCTGAATAGGCTTATATACATAGAACAAACATAAAACTAGGTCCAACTGCTGATATGGATGCTAAGTCTCTATGGTGGATGATGGATTGTAGCTTGTGCTTCTGGAACAATTCTTCCTCCTCACAACCCCAGAAATCCAGGATTGGGTAAAAGAAAGCAGACCTTTTACGCCAATATGGCCATGTAATGGCCAAGGCTAATCTTAAAGCTGTCAAAGTCCTTTAACCCTCTGTGCTAACCCTGGGATGTGAGATGCTTAAAAGTGGTTCTATGACATAAGTACTATCCACATTAACCCAGATTACAACTGGGATCGTCATCGTCAAATTGTGCTTACAAACAAACAACCAGGAACTCCAGGATTTTGGAGTCACCCTCACAATAATACAGCCTCCCTGGGTTCCAGAAGAACTACAAGGGGGACAGACTGTGGCGGTACTGGTTTCAGGGGGAGCCAAAGAACACCTCAACTGGGGAGCTAGGACTGAAGAACTAACTGGCCATGGGTGTTATAGAAATCCTGCTAGGAAACGACTTGGGCCACCTGATAACTTCCTTCATTCCAGAGGGATAGTGTTGCACAGTGGCTTGGGCTCAAGTTAGACAGGAGCAAGCCACAGGGACTCCAATACCTCCAGAAAGAGCTACAGGCTGAACCCTACCTGACATTGTTCCCCCAGACAAATACCAACAGTCAGGCAAGAACTCACACTGGCCTGATACCAATCCCTTGCTGATGCACAGATGGGTGAACCAGGTAGGAAGTAAATTGCATCACAGGGACAAGCTGAGAGGAATATTACAGAAGTTTGTGGCTAAGTCAGCAGGCTCTTTTTGTAAGCAAAAAATTGTATATCTGGTAAAGGTTTACCTAAGGCTTACACTGCCTGCTGTGTAACCATCTGAGAAAATATAACTTATTTACAAGAGACAAAATGTCACCATCACAGAATTTTTCAATTACGTAATCACCTTTAGGAACTTCATCCTCCTCAGTCTTCACCTGATCACACGTATACAGATCTTCTGTTACCTTAACTTTCACTATATCAGTGATATCTTTGTCTGTATAAATAAAGCAGATTCAGTTATTATATCCCATGATCTAGTTTTTATAACTTTACAATAAAACAGTTTGTGTATTTCCCAGACAGACAATAGCACAAAATAGACATATTGTGATATTTTCCCTCTATTCTCTTACTTATCTGACATCTTTTTATTTAAAAGGGAAGTTTAGGCACAACATACATGCACACTCATCTGTAACCCTTATGCCTCAGACACATCACACGTGAACACTGACCTATAACCTGTGTCCCCCAGACAGAACATAAGTGCACACTCACCTGAATTGATACTGTCACTGGTTTCTAGATCCGGAGCTTTCAGCTGATGCCGCAGATGTAGATTTTCTGTTACCTCATCTTTCACTATATCAGCGTTATCTTCGTCTGTATAAATAAAGCACATTCAGTTTTTATAATCACATGATCTGGTTTTTATGATTTTACCATAAACCGGTTTGTGTATTTTCCATAGACAATAGCAACAGATACACACAATTTCCCACTTACTTGTCTGTTACTGATCTTACATCTTTTTATCTGAAAGAGAATTTTAGATGCAAAATACGTGCACATAATTTTTTCCCTGTAAGCTCAACCACGCAGTAAATACTATAACCCCCGCTCAAATATAATTGTAGTTGCGCATGAGCAGAGGTTGAGAGCAGGGGTATGGGGAGTGTACCGATAAGACATTTAGGCACAAGACATCATGTGGGAAGTTTAGGAGGGGGGCAATGAAAATTTCACCTGAAGTCGGTCTGTATCTTGTGATTGAGGTGCAAACTGCAGAGGACAGCAGTGATATCTTGTGGACTCTCACCATCTTATGAAAAAAAATTACTTTATTGTCCCATAAAAACAAAAACAACAAAAAATACCTCATAAAACTATATTGATGTGAAAATGTCAATGTCACTGCTGCCTCCACTGCACCTCCACATGTATCAGGGGTGTAAGATTTTTTTCTGTTAAATATTGTTGGGTGGAACATGTGGATAAGAATATATCTTATATACTTATGCTTACCAGGGCAAGGTTTATTAACAGCTTTGTTATGTCTGGATAGGTTATAATGTTTTATGCTCCTTATCAGCTTTGTTTGCAGAGCAGTGATTCATTTCTTATAGAGCCCCGTTGTATAAACAGATCCAAAATGTGAGTGATATTTTAGATAGAGTTTAATTAAATTCATCAGTTGTAATGAAGATATACTTTATTTTTAATATAGTAATGAAATTCTAATACCCAGGGCTCCGGCTTCAAAAGTAATTTTTTTGTGAACTAACGATTTGAACTGTTCTCCAATCGGTGATCTAGCCGTAAGGCACCTTTTCTGTAGCTAGAGTGCTGACTGGAGAACAGTTCAAACTGTTAGATCACAAAAAAAAAAAAGTTTTGAAATGGGCGGCCTAATCACAGGTTGTTAGAAAGTTACGGATAGATTAAAAAAGAAGTTAAAGTCCATCTTCATTAGAAGCGATCAATTAAAGTCCCTGTAAATTATTGCATAGATTCTGTATCTGATTTTAAAACGTGTAAAATTTGCCATCACTCTAAGCCTCAGCTGCACACTAACATGCGTCTACTGTGTAACCATCCAAGCAAATATAACTTATTTACACAAGACAAAAAGGTCACCATCGCAGAATCTTCCCTTTACTTAATATGCAACTAATCACCTGTATTTATAGGAACTTCGTCCTCCTCAGTCTTCACCTGACCACGCGTATACAGATCTTCTTTTATCTCAACTTTCATTACACCAGTGTTATCGTCATCTGTACAAATAAAGCAAATTCAATTGTTATATACTATGAATTTTTATAACTTTACCAAAAAACAGTTTGTATATTTCCCAGACAGATAATATCACCAAATACTTACACTATGGTACTTTTCCTTATATTTTGACTGTTACTAATTTTACATCTTTTTAGCTGAAAGGGAATTTTAGACACAACATATGTGCACACTCATTTGTAACCCACGTGCTTCAGATGTGCACACCAGGGTTCCTCAGACACAACATATGTGCACACTCTTCTGTGTTCAGCGTCCCACAAATACAACATATGTGTACACTCACCTGTAACGTGCCTCCATCAGACACAATATAAATGCATACTCACCTGTAACCTGCATATTTCAGACATAATATATGTGCATACTTACCTGTAACCTGCATACCTCAGACACAATATATGTGCACTTACTTGTAACCTGCATACCTCAGACACAATGTACATACACCCTCACCTGTAACCTACATACCTCAGACACAATATACATGCATACTCACCTGTAACCTGCCTCTCTCAAACACAGCATATGGGCACACTCACCTGTAACCTGCATACCTCAGACACAATGTATGTGTACAGTTACCTGTAACGTGCCTACCTCAGATACAATAAAAGTTCATATTCACCTGTAACCTGCATACTTCAGACACAATATACCCCTGTAGATTTACCATAAAACTGTTTGTGTATTACCCAGACAGAAAACAGCACCAAATACACACACACAAACTCTGGTACTTTCCCTCTTTTCTTATACTTTTTAGCTTAAAGGGACATAATACTCATATGCTAAATCACTTGAAACAGTATAACTGTAAAAAGCTGACAGGAAAATATCACCTGAGCATCTCTATGTAAAAAAAGAAGATATTTTACCTCACAATCTCCTCAGCTCAGCAGAGTAAGTTCTGTGTAAAAAGTTATACTCAGCTGCTGCTCACCTGCAAGTAAAAAAAAATAAAAAAAATGAAGAAATGAACAGCAGCTAATCAGCATCAGCAGTGCTGAGGTCATGAACTCTTTTACTGTGATCTCATGAGATTTGACAACTCATGAGATTTCATTGTAAACTTCCTTACACTGAATAGGGAAATAAGATGAGTGCACAAGGCTCATCCCTTCAGCTGTCCAGGGACAGACATACTGATATGCTGCTTAGAAGTCCTTTACAATGGGATGTGGCTACTGAGAAATTTTTGAGGTAAAATATCTTTCTTTTTTACATGAGATGTTCAGGTGATATTTTTAGTCAGCTTTTTACAGCTATGCTGCATCACTTTCAAGTGTTTAAACATTTGGGTATTATGACCCTTTAAGGCCTTTATTCTGGGCTGTGATCCACTATATTCCATTATAAAAATACAACATGAACTAAACAAGGGTTAAAATAATTTTGTTATCTGCGCTTATAAACCAGACAGTAAACTACAATGGAGAGCAGTAAGTAACTGTGTGCACTGCCCTGGCAGATTCTCACGTATTACTACTCACCGGCAGGGAGGGACCAATGTATTTCATCTGTCTCATCCTCTTCCTTCACATTTAATAGCCTAGTGCCTGGGTTTTCCTCTAGACGCCCTGTAAATACAGCAGGAAATTACCTAATGGTAACAGAAGTTTGTACTTTTTTTTTTTTTCTCCTACAATAAGTGCATACAATAATATCCTTAAAGGTACAGCCCTACTCTAATTTTTTTATTGTTAACCCCAGTAATGGCAAAGATAGCAGACACCTGAACCTTAAGTGTTCTAGCAAAAAGACCCTTCAGGAAATCCTTATGAAGAAAAATCAAACAAATGATGTAATTATATTTTTGCTGTAGAAGCACTATGTTGTATCATCCAGGCTGAAAAAGTATTGCATATTCTATAATAGGTTGAAGTAAAGTCTGAATTACTGAATCTAATATATTCAGTTGCCTGTATCTTGTGATCAGATAATCTGCATAAATAAAAAGAGAGAAGTGCTCAACCTGGGAACGAACAATAGCATAATAGCTTGTTCTATGGCTAGTTACCAGCCAAGAAGCAGCCTCTTTCTTCTGTTATGTGTGATCAGTCCACGGGTCATCATTACTTCTGGGATATAACTCCTCCCCAACAGGAAATGCAAGAGGATTCACCCAGCAGAGCTGCATATAGCTCCTCCCCTCTACGTCAGTCCCAGTCATTCTCTTGCACCCAACGACTAGATAGGATGTGTGAGAGGACTATGGTGATTATACTTAGTTTTTATGACTTCAATCAAAAGTTTGTTATTTTAAAATAGCACCGGAGCGTGTTATTACTTCTCTGGCAGAGTTTGAGGAAGAATCTGACAGAGATTTTTTACTATGATTTTAACCGGAGTCGTTAAGATCATATTGCTGTTCTCGACCATCTGAGGGAGGTAAAGGCTTCAGATCAGGGGACAGCGGGCAGATGAATCTGCATTGAGGTATGTGGCAGTTTTTATTTTCTGAATGGAATTGATGAGAAAAGCCTGCCATACCGTTAAAATGACATGTATGTATACACTTCAGTATTCTGGGGATGGTATTTCACCGGAACTACTGTGTTAAAGGTCACCAATCCTTTTAATAACTATTCTCATGTTAAACGTTTTTGCTGGAATGTAGAATCGTTTACATTGCTGAGGTACTGTGTGAATAAATATTTGGGCATTATTTTCCACTTGGCAGTTTTTTGCTTTAATTGTGACAGTTTCGTTTCTCTTCACTGCTGTGTGGGAGAGGGAGGGGCCGTTTTTGGCGCTCTTTGCTACGCATCAAAAAATTCCAGTCAGCTACTTTTATATTTCCTGCATGATCCGGTTCATCTCTGACAGATCTCAGGGGTCTTCAAACTTCTTTGAAGGGAGGTAAATTCTCTCAGCAGAGCTGTGAGAATTCTTATAGTGACTGTGTATAAAAAACGTTGTTTTGTTTTCTTATGTACAAATTTAATTAGTGTTGTTTTTTACTAATGGGAACAAACCTTTGCTAAAAGTTGTGTTGTTTTAAAGTTTGATGCAATAACTGTTTTTCAGTTCATTATTTCAACTGTCATTTAATCGTTAGTACCTCTTTGAGGCACAGTGCGTTTTTTTGCTAAAAAAGATTATAACCAAGTCGTAAGTTTTTTTGCTAGTGTGTTAAACATGTCTGACTCAGAGGAAGATATCTGTGTCATTTGTTCCAATGCCAAGGTGGAGCCCAATAGAAATTTATGTACTAACTGTATTGATGCTACTTTAAATAAAAGTCAATCTGTACAATGTGAACAAATTTCACCAAACAGCGAGGGGAGAGTTATGCCGACTAACTCGCCTCACGCGACAGTACCTGCATCTCCCGCCCGGGAGGTGCGTGATATTTTGGCGCCTAGTACATCTGGGCGGCCATTACAGATAACATTACAAGATATGGCTACTGTTATGACTGAAGTTTTGTCTAAATTACCTGAACTAAGAGGCAAGCGTGATCACTCTGGGGTGAGAACAGAGTGCGCTGACAATGCTAGGGCCATGTCTGATACTGCGTCACAGCTCGCAGAGCATGAGGACGGAGAGCTTCATTCTGTGGGTGACGGTTCTGATCCAAACAGACTGGACTCAGATATTTCAAATTTTAAATTTAAATTGGAGAACCTCCGTGTACTACTAGGGGAGGTCTTAGCAGCTCTCAACGATTGTAACACTGTTGCAATACCAGAGAAACTGTGTAGGTTGGATAAATACTTTGCGGTACCGGCGAGTACTGACGTTTTTCCTATACCTAAGAGACTAACTGAAATTGTTACTAAGGAGTGGGATAGACCCGGTGTGCCGTTCTCACCCCCTCCAATATTTAGAAAGATGTTTCCAATAGACGCCACCACTCGGGACTTATGGCAAACGGTCCCCAAGGTGGAGGGAGCAGTTTCTACTTTAGCTAAGCGTACCACTATCCCGGTGGAGGATAGCTGTGCTTTCTCAGATCCAATGGATAAAAAATTAGAGGGTTACCTTAAGAAAATGTTTGTTCAACAAGGTTTTATATTACAACCCCTTGCATGTATCGCGCCGATTACGGCTGCGGCAGCATTTTGGATTGAGTCGCTTGAAGAGAACCTTAGTTCCTCTACGCTAGACGACATTACGGACAGGCTTAGAGTCCTTAAACTAGCTAATTCTTTCATTTCGGAGGCCGTAGTACATTTAACCAAACTTACGGCTAAGAACTCAGGATTCGCCATACAGGCACGCAGGGCACTGTGGCTAAAATCCTGGTCAGCTGATGTTACTTCTAAGTCCAAATTACTTAATATACCTTTCAAGGGGCAGTCCTTATTCGGGCCCGGTTTGAAAGAAATTATCGCTGACATTACGGGAGGTAAGGGCCACGCCCTACCTCAAGACAAGGCCAAAGCTAAGGCTAGACAGTCTAATTTTCGTCCCTTTCGGAATTTCAAAACAGGAGCAGCATCAACCTCCACTGCACCAAAACAGGAAGGAGCTGTTGCTCGTTACAGGCAAGGCTGGAAGCCTAACCAGTCCTGGAACAAAAGCAAGCAGGCCAGGAAACCTGCTGCTGCCCCAAAGACAGCATGAACCGAGAGCCCCCGATCCGGGACCGGATCTAGTAGGGGGCAGACTCTCTCTCTTCGCCCAGGCCTGGGCAAGAGATGTTCAGGATCCCTGGGCACTAGAGATCATATCTCAGGGATACCTTCTAGACTTCAAATTATCTCCCCCAAGAGGGAGATTTCATCTGTCAAGGTTGTCAACAAACCAGATAAAGAAAGAAGCGTTTCTACGCTGCGTACAAGATCTGTTAACAATGGGAGTGATCCATCCGGTTCCGTGGTCGGAACAAGGACAAGGGTTCTACTCAAACCTGTTTGTGGTTCCCAAAAAAGAGGGAACTTTCAGGCCAATCTTAGATTTAAAGACTCTAAACAAATTCCTAAGAGTTCCATCGTTCAAAATGGAAACTATTCGGACAATCTTACCCATGATCCAAGAGGGTCAGTACATGACCACAGTGGATTTAAAGGATGCTTACCTTCACATACCGATCCACAAAGATCATCACCGGTATCTAAGGTTTGCCTTCTTAGACAGGCACTACCAGTTTGTAGCTCTTCCATTCGGATTGGCTACGGCTCCAAGAATCTTCACAAAGGTTCTGGGTGCCCTTCTAGCGGTACTAAGACCGCGAGGGATTTCGGTAGCTCCGTACCTAGACGACATTCTAATACAAGCTTCAAGCTTTCAAACTGCCAAGTCTCATACAGAGTTAGTTCTGGCATTTCTAAGGTCGCATGGATGGAAAGTGAACGAAAAGAAGAGTTCTCTCTTTCCTCTCACAAGAGTTCCATTCTTGGGGACTCTTATAGATTCTGTAGAAATGAAGATTTACCTGACAGAAGACAGGTTAACAAAACTTCAAAATGCATGCCGCGTCCTTCATTCCATTCAACACCCGTCAGTAGCTCAATGCATGGAGGTGATCGGCTTAATGGTAGCGGCAATGGACATAGTACCTTTTGCACGCCTACACCTCAGACCGCTGCAATTATGCATGCTAAGTCAGTGGAATGGGGATTACTCAGATTTGTCCCCTACTCTGAATCTGAATCAAGAGACCAGAAATTCTCTTCTATGGTGGCTTCATCGGCCACACCTGTCCAGGGGGATGCCATTCAGCAGGCCAGACTGGACAATTGTAACAACAGACGCCAGCCTACTAGGTTGGGGCGCTGTCTGGAATTCTCTGAAGGCTCAGGGACTATGGAATCAGGAGGAGAGTCTCCTTCCAATAAACATTCTGGAATTGAGAGCAGTTCTCAATGCCCTTCTGGCTTGGCCCCAGTTAATAACTCGGGGGTTCATCAGGTTTCAGTCGGACAACATCACGACTGTAGCTTACATCAACCATCAGGGAGGGACAAGAAGCTCCCTAGCAATGATGGAAGTATCAAAGATAATTCGCTGGGCAGAGTCTCACTCTTGCCACCTGTCAGCAATCCACATCCCGGGAGTGGAGAACTGGGAGGCGGATTTCTTGAGTCGCCAGACTCTTCATCCGGGGGAGTGGGAACTTCATCCGGAGGTCTTTGCCCAAATACTTCGACGTTGGGGCACACCAGAGATAGATCTCATGGCGTCTCGCCAGAACGCCAAACTTCCTCGCTACGGGTCCAGATCCAGGGATCCGGGAGCAGTTCTGATAGATGCTTTGACAGCACCTTGGAACTTCAGGATGGCTTATGTGTTTCCACCCTTCCCGCTGCTTCCTCGATTGATTGCCAAAATCAAACAGGAGAGAGCATCAGTAATTCTAATAGCACCTGCTTGGCCACGCAGGACTTGGTATGCAGATCTAGTGGACATGTCATCCTGTCCGCCTTGGTCTCTACCTCTAAGACAGGACCTTCTGATACAGGGTCCATTCAAACATCAAAATCTAACTTCTCTGAAGCTGACTGCTTGGAAATTGAACGCTTGATTTTATCAAAACGTGGTTTTTCTGAGTCGGTTATTGATACCCTGATTCAGGCTAGGAAGCCTGTTACCAGAAGGATTTACCATAAAATATGGCGGAAATACCTATACTGGTGCGAATCCAAAGGTTACTCCTGGAGTAAGGTTAGGATCGCTAGGATATTGTCTTTTCTACAAGAAGGTTTAGAAAAAGGTTTATCAGCTAGTTCATTAAAGGGACAGATTTCAGCTCTGTCCATCTTGTTACACAGACGTCTGTCAGAAAATCCAGACGTCCAGTCCTTTTGTCAGGCTTTAGCTAGGATCAAGCCTGTGTTTAAAGCTGTTGCTCCACCATGGAGTTTAAACTTAGTTCTTAACGTTTTACAGGGTGTTCCGTTTGAACCCCTTCATTCCATTGATATAAAAATGTTATCTTGGAAAGTTCTGTTTTTAATGGCTATTTCCTCGGCTCGAAGAGTCTCTGAGTTATCAGCCTTACATTGTGATTCCCCTTATCTGATTTTTCACTCAGACAAGGTAGTTCTGCGTACTAAACCTGGGTTCTTACCTAAGGTAGTCACTAACAGGAACATCAATCAAGAGATTGTTGTCCCATCCTTGTGTCCAAATCCTTCTTCAAAGAAGGAACGTCTTTTACACAATCTGGATGTAGTTCGTGCCCTCAAGTTCTACTTGCAGGCAACTAAAGATTTTCGCCAAACTTCTTCCTTGTTTGTCGTTTACTCTGGACAGAGGAGAGGTCAAAAAGCTTCTGCTACCTCTCTCTCTTTTTGGCTTCGTAGCATAATACGTTTAGCCTATGAGACTGCTGGACAGCAGCCTCCTGAAAGAATTACAGCTCACTCCACTAGAGCTGTGGCTTCCACTTGGGCCTTTAAGAATGAGGCCTCTGTTGAACAGATTTGCAAGGCTGCAACTTGGTCTTCGCTTCATACTTTTTCCAAATTTTACAAATTTGACACTTTTGCTTCTTCGGAGGCTATTTTTGGGAGAAAGGTTCTTCAGGCAGTGGTTCCTTCTGTATAATGAGCCTGCCTATCCCTCCCGTCATCCGTGTACTTTTGCTTTGGTATTGGTATCCCAGAAGTAATGATGACCCGTGGACTGATCACACATAACAGAAGAAAACATAATTTATGCTTACCTGATAAATTCCTTTCTTCTGTTGTGTGATCAGTCCACGGCCCGCCCTGTTTTAAGGCAGGTAAATATCTTTTAAATTATACTCCAGTCACCACTTCACCCTTGGTTACTCCTTTCTCGTTGATTCTTGGTCGAATGACTGGGACTGACGTAGAGGGGAGGAGCTATATGCAGCTCTGCTGGGTGAATCCTCTTGCATTTCCTGTTGGGGAGGAGTTATATCCCAGAAGTAATGATGACCCGTGGACTGATCACACAACAGAAGAAAGGAATTTATCAGGTAAGCATAAATTATGTTTTTTGCTCAACATGTGCCTTTCACAGAGAAGAACTATCCTGAAGCATACCAGTCTGATCCTGACTTCACTGTACAGTCCAGCCCCAAAATACCAGGCAATCCCTCTCTGAACGAGAGAAACAGCAAAACCCCAGACGTTGTCATGTTCCTTGTTCAGAGGAGAACTGCCTGGTATTTCGGGGCTTAACTGACCATGTTGGCGGGATCAGACTGATATACTACAGGAAAGTTTTCCTCTGTGAAAAGCACAATTGGGCAGATAGAAGCTACTCCCAGGTGGCAACCGGGCCATAGAACAAGCTATTGATGCTGCTGTTCGTTCCTGGCAGACTGCTTCTCTTTCTGTTTTGCATATGTAAATATGACCCTGGGGATAGTCTCCCTAAGGGTGATGGGGGAAACCAGACATGGACTCCTTACCCAATGTGCTTTTGGGGATATGGCTGCACTTCACTGACGAGGCCCAAAGGTGGCCGAAACGATCGTCGGGGGTTGTCATGTTCCTTGTTCAGAGGAGAATTGCCTGGTATTTCGGGGCTGGACTGACCATTTTGGCGGGATCAGACTGATATACTACAGGAAAGTTTTCCTCTGTGAAAAGCACAATTGGGCAGAAAGAAGCTACTCCCAGGTGGCAACCGGGCCATAGAACAAGCTATTGATGCTGCTGTTCGTTCCTGGCAGACTGCTTCTCTTTCCGTTTTGCTTTTTTTTTTTTATCAGATAATCTGTCTGAATAGTCTGTGGAACGTGAAGATGAAAGGCAGATAACCCCTTCAGATACTTCTGTGGCCAAACAAAAATGTGCAACACCTCCTTGAGAACTCGAAGACTCATTGTTCCTCCCTAAAACTTAATGTAGGACCTGGCTGTCCTGTTGTTGGTCAAAATGTTTACTAAATTTCACTGAAGTTGCAACTGAAAGTGAAAAATTGCCTGAAGACTTTTGTGCCAGGACCACTGAGTTTATTTCCCCAGGCTTACAGCTCCCCAACCGAGTATGTTAGAGTCTGTCTGTATGATTATCCAATCTGGTTCCGCCAGAGAAAAGCTCTCCTTTTAATACCACCAACATTGACATTTTCTCAGTTCCCCTGGAAAATCAATTGTGCTGACTGAATCCCAAGTGCCTTAGGTAACACCTTTGAAAATGGATCTGAAAAGGGCGCATCCTCCATCTTGCCCATTCCACCAGCTATCAGACGGGAAAGCTTGTTAAAGTAACTCATCAAAATCTTCCTTCACTGTGGGAACACAGAGACTAAAGCCTTTTTTTTTATAGAACTGTGCACCCAGGAAAGTGAAAGACTGAGTGGGATGAAGCGGACTCTTTGGAGATTCACCAACCATCCAAACGCCTGTGGGGAATGAAGTATCTGCTTTTTGTGGCACTCCACCTGCTGAATAGTGTTTGAAATCAGAACATTTTTGTTTAGATAATGTATAACAAAGAGACCCCTGATGCTCAGTTCTGCAATTAGAGGAACCAAGGTGAAGTGAAGACTTGAGGAGCCTTGGATATGCTGAAGGGAAGAGCAGTAAGCTGGACGTTCCATCTTCCTATTGCAAACCTTACAAATTGCCTGTGAGCCTCTGTGATAGGGATGTGAAAATATGCATATTTTAGATAAGCCCCTGGAGGCACTATGTTAACCAGTGAAATGAGGGACTCCATCTTGAATTTCTTGACTTCTAGAAAGGAATTCAGATGTCTGAGATCCAAGACTGGTCTCCAGGAATTGTTTTACTTTTTTTACTAGAAACAGAGAATAGAAACCCTGAGAGTGCGGACATGCCAGAACTTCTTGAATTACCTCCTGCTCCAGAAAATTCTGAATGGCCTTAAGTTTCAAATTGTTCTCTGGGACTGGTGATATTATAAAGCAAGAATTGGAGGTTGATTGCATGAAGAGGAGGCTCCGTGTTGGACGTCTGCGCCGCCCTCAAACCTGCTCTGCACCGCCACAGCTCCACGCCACCGGGATGAAGAAAGAAGATGGCCCCGCGCTGGATGGATGAAGACAGATGTCCGGACTTCAGAAATAAAGAGTACCTATGTCGGGGTTAGTGTTAGATTTTTTTTTTGTGTTTTTTTTTTTTTAGATTAGGGCTTTTTTAATTTATTAATGGACACTAAAGAGCTGATTGCCCTTTTAAAGGCAATGTCCATACAAATGCCCCTTTAGGGGCAATAGGTAGCTTAGGTTTTTTTTAGAGTTAGGTTTTTTTTATTTTGGGGAGTTAGGTTGGTTGGGTAGTTTTACTGTTAGGGGGTACTTTGTAATTTTTTAATGTAAAAGAGCTGAATGCTTCAGGGCAATGTCCTAGAAAAGGTCCTTATAGGGGCTATTGGTAGTTTGTTAGATTAGAGGGTGTTTTTATTTTGGATTGCCTTTTTTGTTTTTATAGGGGTATTGGATTAGGTTTAATTTTTATTAATTTGGATAATTTTGTTTATTATTTTTTGTAATCAGATATTATCTATTTTCAAGTTTTGTTTTTTTCTAGTAGTGTTAGGATTTTTAAATTTTGTAATTTAGTTTTTTTATTTTATTTTATTTAAAAAGTTACGTTAGGTTTATTTGTAGTTTAGATAGTGGATGTAGAGGCGTAGGTCCTAGGGTGTTCTGTTCTAGTGCTTCAATTTACCGGGGTTTCCAATTAAGGCTGGGGAAAAAGAGAGCTTGACTTTTTTAATTGTAAAAGCAAGTGATCTATAAGGAGTGGAGCTTCTGTCTAGTCCCCCCAGGTATACGTGTAACTGCAGGTGATAAACCTTTCACTGAGATGTGTTGTATTGAACAATGCAAATAATATGCAGTAAACTTACTCCAAAATAATAGTAATCCAGCTCCTCACAGGGTAGTTGTAGTAGTAGTGTGGCAATTCCAAAAGGCAGCAGGCAAATATATGTTGCAAAAACAAACATTTATTAAAACTTGTCAAAGTGGACAAGTAAAATAGCTCTATAAAATGTTTCAACGAATAACTCGTCTTTCTCAAGAGCAATTAAAATTGGAATGTGCTACCCTTGGAATATACAAGTGCTTTATATACAAAATAATTAGTGTTCCTCTTCCGGTATTACCGAAATTGGACTCACAAGAATAACAAATGTAAAACATCTAAAATTTAAAATTTATTCCCATCTGATTTCAAACATCTCAGATTTTGGAGCTTAAAAACTAAAGTTGAATTAAAGATGCACAATGGCGCTTTTTTAAATTTTAAAATGTATACGTATAGTCGGATGAGTATAAACATGCTGACACTTTCGTCATCTCAACCAATCAGCGGAGTGAAAGGGGGAAGTTCCCTATCAAGTCTTTTGTGGATATAGTCTCAAATCAGGTCCGTTGTTGTGCTGAAATCACGTGCTCAGGCTGTACCAATGGAAGCGTGGATGGTGTTTTCATTCTTTGTTCTCATAATGTTCATATATCCAATGGTAGGCAGTACTGTGTTAGTACTTGACCAATGCAAATCTTTCTTATGTGTTATCTAGAAACATATAATAGTGCAGATCACTGGTGATATATTGTACGATTGCAGTCCTATTCTGACAATTACAAAAAGATTCTGACAGTTAAAAAAGATTCACATCTGTCACTCACACCCAGAAAAAAAATTATATATAATGCAATTATTAAAATAAACTTCTATGGTGTCTCCAGATAGATACTACCCTTTTAAGGTCTTTTACTACCCTTGTTCATGAATGTTCGTCATTATATGCAATGGTTTTAAGCATTTTAATCATTTGGAATTTTATGGTTATGTCCTGAGTCTATTGGCGATTATACTCATTGTAAAAACTGAAATAGGTGTAGGAATTAAATGCCATTTTGTAAAAAGTGTTTTAATATGACTCTTATTGAGTTGAGAAACCTTAGTAATTCACATGTACGTGTTAAATGAAATAAGTATTTAAAGTGCTAAAATACTTATATATGTGCCGATTTACAAAAGTGTATCATATTAAATATGATCCCAATTAGGATTATAGTGCTAATAAAATATGTGTAATAAATAATAATTTTTTTTTATAAATTTTAATGAACTAAGAGTGCTACAATGTGATTTTTGCAGTTATAATATTCTCAAATCCTTAAACATAAACATAGGAATATGCGTACTACAATTTAGTTATGTTGATCTCCGGTCAGACATAAAAATGTGGATGTTATGGTATGAGTTTCTAATACTTTAAAATAGCCTCAGGTTTTGAAATCGAACTATTTCTAAATGAATGCTACCACTCTGATGTCTTTATTTCTTTTCTAATACTTTAAAATAGCCTTAAGTTTTGAAATCGAACAACTATCTCTAAATGAATGCTGCTACTCTGATGTCTTTATTTAAACCATGGTGCCCATATGTTTTCAAGGTGTGTATCCACCATAGTTCTCTCCTGTCTAGTTCCCTTTCCATTACCCCCTCTCCAGTGTAAAAAAACCTTTTCAATACCGATCCAGAACAGATTATTTTTGTCATATAGAGGGCAATTTTTATAATGCAAGGGGACTCCATGGTCGTCTTTTTCTTTTTCAATTTTATTTAAATGTTCTAGTATTCTTGTTTTTACAAATACATGAGGTTTGGCCTAAATATTGAATTTTGCAGTTACATCGTAAGCCCAGTAATGCTTTTCATAGAGTAGAACTTTCCTGTAGTATATCAGTCTGATCCCGCCTATTACGGTCAGTCCAGCGCCGAAATACCAGGCAATTCTTCTCTGAACAAGGAACACAGCAACCCCAGACGATCGTTTCGGCCTTCATTGGGCCTCATCAGTGAGGTACTGTAAAGTCAGGATCAGACTGATATGCTTCAGGAAAATTCTTCTCTGTGAAAGGCACATGTTGAGCAAAAAGAGGCTGCTTCTTGGGTGGTAACTAGCCATAGAACAAGTTATTATGCTTTTGTTCGTTCCCAGGTTGAGCGCTTCTCTCTTTTTGTTTATGCAAATTATGACACTTAGGGAAGTCTCCCTAAGTGTGATGCGAGAATCCAGGCGTGGACCCGTTGCTCAGTGTGCCTAGAGAGATATGGCTGCACCTCACTGACGAGCCCCACAATAGGCCAAAACGTACGTCTGGGGTTTTGCTGTTTCTCTCGTTCAGAGAGGGATTGCCTGGTATTTCGGGGCTGGACTGTACTGTGAAGTCAGGATCAGACTGATATGCTTCAGGAAAGTTCTTCTCTGTGAATGGCACATGTTGAGCAAAAAGAGGCTGTTTCTTGGGTGGTAACTAGCCATAGAACAAGCTATTATGCTTTTGTTCGTTCCCAGGTTGAGCGCTTCTCTCTTTTTGTTTATGCAAATTATGACACTTAGGGAAGTCTCCCTAAGTGTGATGCGAGAATCCAGGCGTGGACCCGTTGCTCAGTGTGCCTAGAGAGATATGGCTGCACCTCACTGACGAGCCCCACAATAGGCCAAAACGTACGTCTGGGGTTTTGCTGTTTCTCTCGTTCAGAGAGGGATTGCCTGGTATTTCGGGGCTGGGCTGTACTGTGAAGTCAGGATCAGACTGATATGCTTCAGGAAAGTTCTTCTCTGTGAACGGCACATGTTGAGCAAAAAGAGGCTGTTTCTTGGGTGGTAACTAGCCATAGAACAAGCTATTATGCTTTTGTTCGTTCCCAGGTTGAGCGCTTCTCTCTTTTTGTTTATAATTACCAATAGACTCAGGAGATATCCATAAAATTCCAAATGATTAGAATGCTTAAAACCATTGCATATAATGACGAACATTCATGAACAAGGGTAGTAAAAGACCTTAAAAGGGTAGTATCTATCTGGAGACACTATAGAAGTTTATTTTAATAATTGCATTATATATAAATGTATTCTGGGTGTGAGTGACAGATGTGAATCTTTTTGTAACGGTCAGAATCTTTTTGTAATTGTCAGAATAGGACTGCAATTGTACAATATATCACCAGTGATCTGCACAATTATATGTTTCTAGATAACACATAAGAAAGATTTGCATTGGTCAAGTACTAACACGGGACTGCCTACCACTGGACATATGAACATTATGAGAACAAAGAATGAAAACACCATCCACGCTTCCATTTGTACAGCCTGAACATGTGATTTCAGCACAACAACGGACCTGATTTGAGACTATATCCACAAAAGACTCAAAAGGGAACTTCCTCCTTTCACTCCGCTGATTGGTTGAGATGACAAAAGTGTCAGCATGTTTATACTCATCCGACTATACGTATACATTTTAAAATTTAAAAAAGCGCCATTGTGCATCTTTAATTCGACTTTAGTTTTTAAGCTCCAAAATCTGAGATGTTTGAAATCGGATGGGAATAAATTTTAAATTTTAGATGTTTTACATTTGTTATTCTTGTGAGTCCAATTTCGGTAATACCGGAAGAGGAACACTAATTATTTTGTATATAAAGCACCTGTATTTTCCAAGGGCAGCACCTTCCAATTTTAATTGCTCTTGAGAAAGACGAGTTCTTTGTTGAAACGCGTAGAGCCATTTTATAGAGCTATTTTACTAAGGTTGCACCGAAATTTCGTCCACAGAAAGTTTTCGGCCGAAAATTGCATTTTTTGTTATTTCGTTTTTCGGGGTTTTTTTGCCTTTTATTTTCGGTAAAATTATTGTGTAGCATATTTCAAATTTGATGCTAGCCTAGAGCTGCTGTTTGAGTTCATTACTTGACTTACTGTTTTGCATATAATAACAGTTTTCTGGGACTATACTTTATTTTGATAATTGGTAGAAAAACAAAAAACGGTTAAATCTGATTCTGTTACACAGAACTAAATAAAGAATAATACTAGCGATGCACCAAAGTTTGGGCCACCCAAAATGTGCAACTCCAATTTCGGCCCAAAGAGGAACAAAATGGCTAAAAATGTACAGTCCTCCCCTGTTCTATTGAGTTATCCTTAGCATAAGGTGAGCAGCACAGCAATGGCATGGTACACAGAGCACACACATAAGTACCATGATATGATGATATTTGAAACCAGCAGTGCCCTTTTTTTTATTTTTTTAAAGGAAACCAAAGTTCTGAATACAGTATTCAAAGGAGGATAAGCAACGTGTTTATAAACACTTGATATTATCAGACACAGCCCTAAGCACACACAGTGAATATGTATAAGCCTTATACACAGTGCTCATACATCAGCCTCTTGTGCGTAGACATTCTATTCGCCTGAGGCAAATATGCGTGCACACTATATATGCATAAGCCCCAAGCTCGCACACAGTTGGTACAAATTAGCACCCACCAGACAGTGTATACAAAAAAAGCACAGTAACTTTCAATAACCACCTTGCACGTAAGGTCGTAGCCAAGTCCGGTGGTCCTGGTGATAGGTGACAGGCAGACTCCATTTAGGGCTCCGGACATATAATCTGACGGGTCAGAGTGAGACCCAAACCAGGGACTAGGCGGAGATACGATGAGAGACGATCAGGTGCAGCCACGCCCATTGCACGGATAACTACACCCAAAAACAAAACACATGTCCACCTCATATTGTTGTCTGGCTATAACCACGCTCTCCCCCTTGCAGAGCTTCACCAGTTTCACTGCAGATCACGGTACAAGTGACCACGCCCATTTGTTGGAGCTTTCCTGCCTACAAGCTCTCTCAGCTACACACACACACACACACACACACACACACTGTAGTTAAAAAAAAAACAAAAAACAAAAAAAACAATTTCGGTTTCGTTTCAGTTTTCGGCCAGGAGCATCCTGAATTTTCAGTATCGGTTTCGGTCAAGAATTGTCATTTTGGTGCATCCCTATATTTTACTTGTCCACTGTGACATGTTTTAAGAAATGTTTGTTTTTGCAACAAATATTTGCCTGCTGCCTTTTGGAATTGCCACACTACTACTACAACTACCCTGTGAGGAGCTGGATTCCGATTATTTTGGAGTATACTGCATATTATTTGCATTGTTCAATACAACACATCTCAGTGAAAGTTTTATCACCTGCAGTTACACGTATACCTGGGGGAATAGACAGAAGCTCCACTCCTTATAGATCACTTGCTTTTACAATTAAAGAAGTTGGACTCTGAATTTTTTGGAGTAAGTATACTGCACTAATTATTTGATGTTGATCTACACAAACAAAAGTCAAGCTCTCTTTTCCCCAGCCTTAATTGGAAACCCCGGTAAATTGAAGCACTAGAACAGAACACCCTAGGACCTTTGCCTCAACATCCACTATCTACACTTCTATAGCAGTCCTTTGGGAAAGACTGATAGAAGGCAGCGATCCACATAGAGGGGAGTATTTTTCTTCTCATTTCTGTACAGATATCGTTTTAACATCTATAATATCCAGTACAGAATCAGTTGGTATAATATTTGTAGTTTAAGCTTAGTTTTTTTTTTTTTTTCCACAGGTAAGTTTTTATTTATTAAATTGTAACTTTAATTTAAAGTTAGGGGGAATTAGGTTTAGGGGTTAATAGTTTAATTTAGTGTTGCGATGTGTGTGGGGGGTGGCGGTTTAGGGGTTAATATGTTTAGTATTTGCGATGCGGGGGGCGGCGGATTAGGGGTTAATAGGTTTATTGTAGTTTTGGCGATGTGGGTGGTTTAGGCGTTTAAAAGTTTATTTTAGTAGTTGCGATGTGAAGGGCAGGCAGTTTAGAGGTTAATAGGTTTATTTAGTGTTGGGGATGCGGGTGGGCGTCGGTTTAGGGGTTAATAATTTTATTTAGTGTCGGCGATGTTGGGGGGGGGGGCGGCGGATTAGTGGTATTTAGACTAGGGGTTTATGTTAGGGTGTAAGGTTTTTAACCAGTATCTCACAAAAGTGAGTACACCCCTCACATTTTTGTAAATATTTTATTATATCTTTCATGTGACAACACTGAAGAAATGAAATTTTGCTACAATCTAAAGTAGTGAGTGTACAGCTTGTATAACAGTGTAAATTTGCTGTCCCCTCAAAATAACTCAACACACAGTCATTAATGTCTAAACCACTGGCAACAAAAATGAGTACACCCGTAGGGGAAATGTCCAAATTTGGCTCTATTAGCCATTTTCCCTCCCCGGTGTCATGTGACTCGTTAGTGTTACAAGGTCTCATGTGTGAATGGCGAGCAGGTGTGTGAAATTTGTTGTTATCGCTCACACTCTCTCATACTGGTCACTGGAAGTTAAACATGGCATCTCATGGCAAAGAACTCTGAGGATCTGAAATAATAAATTGTTGCTCTACATAAAGATGGCCTAGGCTATAAGAAGATTGCCAAGACCCTGAAACTGAGCTGCAGCACGGTGGGCAAGACCATACAGTGGTTTCACAGGACAGGTTCCCCTAAGAACAGGCCTCGCCATGGTCGAATAAAGAAGTTGAGTGCACTTGCTCAGCGTCATATCCAGAGGTTGTCTTTGGGAAATAGACATATGAGTGCTGGCAGCATTGCTGCAGAGGTTGAAGGGGTGGGTCAGACTGTCAGTGCTCAGACCATACGCTGCACACTGCATCAAATTTGTCTGCATGGCTGTTGTCCCAGAAGGAAGCCTCTTCTAAAGATGATGCACAAGAAAGCACACAAACAGTTTGCTGAAGACAAGCAGACTAAGGACATGGATTACTGAAACCATGTCCTGTGGTCCCATGAGACCAAAATAAACTTATGTGGTTCAGATGGTGTCAAGCGTGTGTGGTGGCAAACAGGTGAGGAGTACAAAGACAAGTGTGTCTTGCCTACAGTCAAGCATGGTGGTTGGAGTGTCATGGTCTGTGCCTGCATGACTGCTACCGGGCCCTGGGGAGCTACAGTTCATTGAGGGAACCATGAATGCCAACATGTACTGTGACATACTGAAGCAGAGCATGATTCCAGACCTAAACCCTATTGAAGGTGGGGGAGCAGAAGGTCTCTAACATCCACCAGCTCTGTGATGTCATAATGGAGAAGAGGAAAAGGACTACAGTTGCAACCTATGAAGCTCTGGTGAACTCCAAGAGGGTTAAGGCAATGCTGGAAAATAATGGTGGCCACACAAAATATTGACACTTTGGGCACAATATGGACATTTCCACTTAGGAGTGTACTCACTTTTGTTGCCAACGGTTTAGACATTAATGGCTGTGTGTTGAGTTATTTTGAGGGGACAGCCAATTTACACTGTTATACAGGCTGTACACTCACTACTTTACATTGTAGAAAAGTGTCATTTCTTTAGTGTTGTCACATGAAAAGATATAATAAAATATTTACAAAAATCTGAGGGGTGTACTCACTGTACATAACCTTCTTGCTCCCATAGACATCAATGGGGATTGCATTATAGCGATCGTCATTCCGCAATCGCAGGTGTTAGTTTTTTCTAACACTTTTTCTCCATTGATGTCTACGGGGGAAAACGTGCACGAGAGAGTCATGAGTTGGCTTTTGTGCGGTATGGAGCTTATTGCACCATATCGCGCACAAAAAATTAGGCCTAGATTTAGAGTTCTGCGGCCAAAGGGGTGCATTAGCTACGCGTGCTTTTTTTCTCCTGCACCTTTTAAATACCGCTGGTATTTAGAGTTCACAGAATGGCTGGGTTTTCACTGCGTTAGGCTCCAAAAAGGGAGCGTAGAGCATAATTTAACGCCACTGCAACTCTAGATACCAGCGGTGCTTACGGACGCGGCCAGCTTAAAAAACGTGCTCGTGCACGATATCCCCATAGAAAACAATGGGGCATTTTGAGCTGAAAAAAAACCTAACACCTGCAAAAAAGCAGCGTTCAGCTCTTAACGCAGCCCCATTGTTTTCTATGGGGAAACACTTCCTACGTCTGCACCTAACACCCTAACATGTACCCCGAGTCTAAACACCCCTAACCTTACACTTATTAACCCCTAATCTGCCGCCCCCGCTATCGCTGACCCCTGCATATTTTTTTAACCCCTAATCTGCCGCTCTGTAAACCGCCACTACCTACATTATCCCTGTGTACCCCTAATCTGCTGCCCCTAACACCGCCGACCCCTATATTATATTTATTAACCCCTAATCTGCCCCACACAACGTCGCCTCCACCTGCCTACACTTATTAACCCCTAATCTGCCGAGCGGACCGCACCGCTACTATAATAAACTTATTAACCCCTAATCCGCCTCACTCCCGCCTCAATAACCCTATAATAAATAGTATTAACCCCTAATCTGCCCTCCCTAACATCGCCAACACCTAACTTCAATTATTAACCCCTAATCTGCCGATCGAATCTCGCCGCTACTGTAATAAATGGATTAACCCCTAAAGCTAAGTCTAACCCTAACACTAACACCCCCCTAAGTTAAATATAATTTTTAGCTAACGAAATAAATTAACTCTTATTAAATAAATTATTCCTATTTAAAGCTAAATACTTACCTGTAAAATAAACCCTAATATAGCTACAATATAAATTATAATTATATTATAGCTATTTTAGGATTAATATTTATTTTACAGGCAACGTTGTATTTATTTTAACCAGGTAAAATAGCTATTAAATAGTTAAGAACTATTTAATAGCTAATATAGTTAAATTAATTACAAAATTACCTGTAAAATAAATCCTAACCTAAGTTACAATTAAACCTAACACTACACTATCAATAAATTAATTAAATAAAATACCTACAATTACCTACAATTAAACCTAACACTACACTATCAATAAATTAATTAAATACAATACCTACAAATAACTACAATTAAATAAACTAACTAAAGTACAAAAAATAAAAAAGAACTAAGTTACAAAAAATAAAAAAATATTTACAAACATTAGAAAAATATTACAACAATTTTAAACTAATTACACCTACTCTAAGCCCCCTAATAAAATAACAAAGACCCCCAAAATAAAAAAATGCCCTACCCTATTCTAAATTAAAAAAGTTCAAAGCTCTTTTACCTTACCAGCCCTGAAAAGGGCCCTTTGCGGGGCATGCCCCAAAGAATTCAGCTCTTTTGCCTGTAAAAAAAAAAAAAATACAATACCCCCCCCAACATTACAACCCACCACCCACATACCCCTAATCTAACCCAAACCCCCCCTTAAATAAACCTAACACTAAGCCCCTGAAGATCTCCCTACCTTGTCTTCACCATGCCAGGTTCACTGATCGGTCCAGAAGAGGGTCCGAAGTGTTGATCCAAGCCCAAGCGGGGGGCTGAAGAGTGACATCCATCCTCGGGCTGAAGTCTGGATCCAAGCGGCGACTGAAGAAATCCATCATCGGGCTGAAGTCATCTTCCAGCCGACGCGGAGCCATCCTTCTTCACCGACGGACTAACGACGAATGACGGTTCCTTTAAATGACGTCATCCAAGATGGCGTCCCTCGAATTCCGATTGGCTGATAGGATTCTATCAGCCAATCGGAATTAAGGTAGGAAAATTCTGATTGGCTGATGGAATCAGCCAATCAGATTCAAGTTCAATCCGATTGGTTGATCCAATCAGATTGAGCTTGCATTCTATTGGCTGTTCCGATCAGCAATTAGAATGCGAGCTCAATCTGATTGGATCAGCCAATCGGATTGAACTTGAATCTGATTGGCTGATTCCATCAGCCAATCAGAATATTCCTACCTTAATTCCGATTGGCTGATAGAATCCTATCAGCCAATCGGAATTCGAGGGACGCCATCTTGGATGACGTCATTTAAAGGAACCGTCATTCGGCTAGTAGGCGTCGGTTGAAGAGAATGTTCCGCGTCGGCTTGGAAGAAAATGGCTCCGCTCCGGAAGAAAGAAGATTGAAGATGCGGCTTGATAGAAGACTTCATCCCGATGATGGAGTTCTTCAGCCGCCGCTTGGATCCAGACTTCAGTCCAAGGATGGACGTCACTCTTCAGCCCCCCGCTTGGGCTTGGATCAAGACTTCGGACCCTCTTCTGGACAGATCGGGACCCGGTGAGGTGAAGACAAGGTAGGAAGATCTTCAGGGGCTTAGTGTTAGGTTTATTTAAGGGGGGTTTGGGTTAGATTAGGGGTATGTGGGTGGTGGGTTGTAATGTTGGGGGGGGGGTATTGTATGGTTTTTTTTTACAGGCAAAAGAGCTGAATTCTTTGGGGCATGCCCCGCAAAGGGCCCTTTTCAGGGCTGGTAAGGTAAAAGAGCTTTGAACTTTTTTAATTTAGAATAGGGTAGGGCATTTTTTTATTTTGGGGGTCTTTGTTATTTTATTAGGGGGCTTAGAGTAGGTGTAATTAGTTTAAAATTGTTGTAATATTTTTCTAATGTTTGTAAATATTTTTTTATTTTTTGTAACTTAGTTCTTTTTTATTTTTTGTACTTTAGTTAGTTTATTTAATTGTAGTTATTTGTAGGTATTGTATTTAATTATAAAATATAAAAGAAAGATAGAAAAAAATACCAGGGTATATAAGATTACCCTAGAACAGCAAGGGATTAAAAAAAAAAAAAAAAAAAAAAAAAAAAAAAAATCCCTTGCTGTTCTAGGGTAATCTTATATACCCTGGTATTTTTTTCTATCTTTCTTTTATATTTTATATTTACTATAAGGGTGGCACCATTTAAAGCAAATTAGCAATATTACCTACTCTCTCACACCCCCTATATTTAATTGTATTTAATTAATTTATTGATAGTGTAGTGTTAGGTTTAATTGTAGATAATTGTAGGTATTTTATTTAATTAATTTATTGATAGTGTAGTGTTAGGTTTAATTGCAACTTAGGTTAGGATTTATTTTACAGGTAATTTGTAATTATTTTAGCTAGGTAGCTATTAAATAGTTCTTAACTATTTAATAGCTATTGTACCTGGTTAAAATAATTACAAAGTTGCCTGTAAAATAAATATTAATCCTAAAATAGCTAAGATATAATTATAATTTATATTGTAGCTATATTAGGGTTTATTTTACAGGTAAGTATTTAGATTTAAATAGGAATAATTTATTTAATAAGAGTTAATTTATTTAGTTAGATTTAAATTATATTTAATTTAGGGGGGTGTTAGTGTTAGGGTTAGACTTAGCTTTAGAGGTTAAAAAAATTTATTAGAGTAGCGGTGAGCTCCGATCGGCAGATTAGGGGTTAATACTTGAAGTTAGGTGTCGGCGATGTTAGGGAGGGCAGATTAGGGGTTAATACGATTTATTATAGGGTTATTGAGGCGGGAGTGAGGCGGATTAGGGGTTAATAACTTTATTATAGTAGCGGTGCGGTCCGTTCGGCAGATTAGGGGTTAATAAGTGTAGGCAGGTGGAGGCGACATTGTGGGGGGCAGATTAGGGGTTAATAAATATAATATAGGGGTTGGCGGTGTTAGGGGCAGCAGATTAGGGGTACATAGAGATAACATAGTTGGCGGCTGCGTACGGAGCGGCAGATTAGGGGTTAAAAAATTTAAATAGAGTGGCGGCGATGTGGGGGGACCTCGGTTTAGGGGTACATAGGTAGTTTATGGGTGTTAGTGTACTTTAGAGCACAGTAGTTAAGAGCTTTATGAACCGGCGTTAGCCCAGAAAGCTCTTAACTACTGACTTTTTTCTGCGGCTGGAGTTTTGTCGTTAGATTTCTAACGCTCACTTCAGCCACGACTCTAAATACCGGCGTTAGAAAGATCCCATTGAAAAAATAGGATACGCAATTGACGTAAGGAGATCTGCGGTATGGAAAAGTCGCGGCTGAAAAGTGAGCGTTAGACCCTTTAATGACTCCAAATACCAGAGGGCGGAAAAAACCAGCGTTAAGAGCCTCTAACGCTGGTTTTCGCGGCTACCGCCCAACTCTAAATCTAGGCCTAAGTTTTTTTTTTTTGTAACTTGTAATGGCAGTGCTATGGAAAGTGCGGTACCGCCAAATTTTTAGCGCAAAACTTGTAATTTAGGTGCATGTTTTTTAAGGTTATGCTCCATTTTTTTATCCATTACATCTCTAAAAACTCCAGTGTCATCTATAGGGAAAAGCATCCTCTTCGATAATCTAGAAATTGCTGCATCAATTTTCGGTGGAATAAAAAATTGACAATGAAGTGGTTTACGTAGACGAAAAACTTTTGAATAATTTCTCAGAAACATTAAACTGAATTAAATTTTTTTGAAAATTCCTTTCTAGAAACTCTGTCTCAGATTTAAACCAGTCTGAATACACAGAAGCTTGTTCTTCCACAACACCTTAAGTCTCTTTGATGCATGTAATAAATTCACATAATGTAGCATTATCAAATATAGCAGCAGCAGGATCATGAGTGTATGGAAGAAGCCTTGCCCTCAGAGTCAGATAGTTGAACACCCTTAGAACCATGTTCATCAGAAAATGTGGCAGCAGTAGCATTTCCAACATAAAGTTCAATAAAGCACTCTTTACATATTTTCTTATCTTGACAACAGGTTTTATTACACAATGCACAGGCAGGCTTGGGCTCAGGCCTAACAAGAGTAAATAAAGCCCCATAAGTAAAAAGGTATAACAATATTAACAAATATATATATTATATAAAAAACATGAAAAACATACCTTTTTAAAGGAACTGCAGCTCACAGGGCAATGGCACCATGATGAGAAGTTCAGACATCAACCATAACTATTTGAAGAAAATAGAAGAGCCCAATAATCAAAGATCATATAAAGATGCTGAATAGTGTCACAGCACAACAGGAACTCATGGTGAGACAAGGAGACAACAGCTTGAAACATCAGCTACTCCTACAAAATGGATGCCAACGCTACTGACTAGGCCCACACCAAGACCAAATGGAAGTGCACGCTCGCTTCAAAGGGTCCTCAGACGAAAACCCTGTGACGTCATGGAACATGGCGGCTCCCATTAAAGGCGTTTCCGGAAGAAATCCTATAGAGCCGCTCCCACTAGCCAGGATCCACACGCTGCAGGGGAAAACATACCCCAAAGTAAGTCAAGCAGCATTTCCACTGCCCAGGATCATAGAGAGGGTCTCCAAGTCCTATCGACCTGAAGGCTGGACAGAACTAGAAGGATGAGGGGAATGGGTCAAGATTGCCGTTATAGGTAGTCAGGGAAGCCACCAATAAGCAAGCATAACCCAGGTTCTGAACCAAAAATGGGCCGGCTTCTAAGCTTTAAATTCCTGCTTTTTAAAATAAAGATAGCAAGAGAACAAAGAAAATTTGATAATAGGAGTAAATTAGAAAGTTGCTTAAAATTGCATGCTCTATCTGAATTATTAAAAAAAAATTGGGTTTTGTATCCCTTTAATTAAGAAGATGGAGGCCCCTTGTGGAATTCTACCAATATTTAGCTTAGCTTGGAAACCTTTATAATATCACTCATGTAGGACCTCACAGCACACTGGCATAGACTGTTACACATAGGGTTGTTCATCAGGAAAAGTTATTGGCATAATACACACTGTTAAAAATGTGTGTTATTAAACAGAATGTATCATGCCAATAGCATGTGAGGTTTTACATATAAACAATATAAATGTTGTGGTTTGGGAAATATCCAAAATACAGGACTAAGCAGGTGATCCTAGTAGAGTGCAGTAGATCTGGAAGGCTGAATAACTAATTATGCCATGTAACAATTGGTCAACATTGGTGCCATTCAAAAAGGAGGAAAGGCCAGTCCAGACCTACAAGGAATTGGCTGAGTAGGAATCAGCTGTGCTGTGCGCACCATAAAGGACAGAAAGACAAGCGGAATACCAGTGAGAGGAAGTACTGGCTAGACTCTATTACAGTACAAGCAGCACCAAAACTGAAGAACACTGGGAAATGGAGCAGAACACCTCCAGCTTCGCACTGAAAAGCTGCACCATATTGTATATAATACGTGTATGCAACCAGTGGTAACAGAGTATTAGATGCACACAGTGACGTTGTCTGTAGAAGCACACAGCTACGGTAAAAACAAGCAATGCTTCTTCTGTTATTACATATACCTTTTTCTCTTGCTATCCTTTGTTCAAATGTTTCTGCTTTCTATGACAGAACTATATGAATAATACTGTTACAAACACAGGTGCCAAATATAAATTGCCCTCCTGAGCCTATCTCAGTATGCTCACGTGACAAGCACTGATGCTATATATAGAGCACTCTCCTGAGCCTACCTCAGTGTACTATCATGACAAACATGGCTGCCATATTAAGAGCACTCTCCTGAGCCTACCTCAGCATGCTATCATGACAGCACTGATGCCATATACAGGGAGTGCAGAATTATTAGGCAAGTTGTATTTTTGAGGATTAATTTTATTATTGAACAACAACCATGTTCTCAATGAACCGAAAAAACTCATTAATATCAGAGCTGAATAGTTTTGGAAGTAGTTTTTAGTTTGTTTTTAGTTATAGCTATTTTAGGGGGATATCTGTGTGTGCAGGTGACTATTACTGTGCATAATTATTAGTCAACTTAACAAAAAACAAATATATACCCATTTCAATTATTTATTTTTACCAGTGAAACCAATATAACATCTCAACATTCACAAATACACATTTCTGACATTCAAAAACAAAACAAAAACAAATCAGTGACCAATATAGCCACCTTTCTTTGCAAGGACACTCAAAAGCCTGCCATCCATGGATTCTGTCAGTGTTTTGATCTGTTCACCATCAACATTGCGTGCAGCAGCAACCACAGCCTCCCAGACACTGTTCAGAGAGGTGTACTGTTTTCCCTCCTTGTAAATCTCACATTTGATGATGGACCACAGGTTCTCAATGGGGTTCAGATCAGGTGAACAAGGAGGCCATGTCATTAGATTTTCTTCTTTTATACCCTTTCTTGCCAGCCACGCTGTGGAGTACTTGGACGCGTGTGATGGAGCATTGTACTGCATGAAAATCATGTTTTTCTTGAAGGATGCAGACTTCTTCCTGTACCACTGCTTGAAGAAGGTGTCTTCCAGAAACTGGCAGTAGGACTGGGAGTTGAGCTTGACTCCATCCTCAACCCGAAAAGGCCCCACAAGCTCATCTTTGATGATACCAGCCCAAACCAGTACTCCACCTCCACCTTGCTGGCGTCTGAGTCGGACTGGAGCTCTCTGCCCTTTACCAATCCAGCCATGGGCCCATCCATCTGGCCCATCAAGACTCACTCTCATTTCATCAGTCCATAAAACCTTAGAAAAATCAGTCTTGAGATATTTCTTGGCCCAGTCTTGACGTTTCAGCTTGTGTGTCTTGTTCAGTGGTGGTCATCTTTCAGCCTTTCTTACCTTGGCCATGTCTCTGAGTATTGCACACCTTGTGCTTTTGGGCACTCCAGTGATGTTGCAGCTCTGAAATATGGCCAAACTGGTGGCAAGGGGCATCTTGGCAGCTGCACGCTTCACTTTTCTCAGTTCATGGGCAGTTATTTTGCGCCTTGGTTTTTCCACACGCTTCTTGCGACCCTGTTGACTATTTTGAATGAAACGCTTGATTGTTCGATGATCACGCTTCAGAAGCTTTGCAATTTTAAGAGTGCTGCATCCCTCTGGAAGATATCTCACTATTTTTGACTTTTCTGAGCCTGTCAAGTCCTTCTTTTGACCCATTTTGCCAAAGGAAAGGAAGTTGCCTAATAATTATGCACAAATAAAATAATCTAAAACTATACAAATATGTCAGATGTTAAACAACACAATGTACAGGATGACTAGAATAGAGTACAATACTCCCCTCTTAAATGACCGCTGCTCTCTAACAGTCTCTCCCAACCGGACTGTGAGTAGAAAGTGAATCGGATATATAGAGGCGCTGATCTTGAATCTCGTGTATATGGACGTACACACTGAAGAAAGAAAAACTTGGCTTGTGATTTGCAGAAGTTAACAACAAATTAATGTGCAGTATACTCACTCCGAAAAATTCAGAGTTCAGCTTCTTCGAAAGGTTTTTCTGTCTCAACTTTCCCAATTTCCACACTGTATTTGTGTCTGTGGATAATGAAAATTGCACTGCAGATAATTGAATCTTTTGCTTGATAAAAAGTGCAATATACTCACTCCGATAAATTTCGGAATCCGGCTCCTCAGAACGTATTGTGTAGTTTGAAATTACTTCCAAAAAGGCAGCAAAAATACTTGTTGTGGTAAAAAACAAATATTTATTAAAACATAGTAAAATGCTCTTATTTATCTTGGCTCTACGCGTTTCAACGACAGTGTCGTCTTTTTCAAGAGCAGTAAAAACAATTGGAAGTGCTGCCTTTGGAGTGTTAACAGGTGTATTTATACAGGTAATCATTGGAACAGGAACAATGATTACCTGTATAAATACACCTGTTAACACTCCAAAGGCAGCACTTCCAATTGTTTTTACTGCTCTTGAAAAAGACGACACTGTCGTTGAAACGCGTAGAGCCAAGATAAATAAGAGCATTTTATTATGTTTTAATAAATATTTGTTTTTTACCACAAGTATTTTTGCTGCCTTTTTGGAAGTAATTTCAAACTACACAATACGTTCTGAGGAGCCGGATTCCGAAATTTATCGGAGTGAGTATATTGCACTTTTTATCAAGCAAAAGATTCAATTATCTGCAGTGCAATTTTCATTATCCACAGACACAAATACAGTGTGGAAATTGGGAAAGTTGAGACAGAAAAACCTTTCGAAGAAGCTGAACTCTGAATTTTTCGGAGTGAGTATACTGCACATTAATTTGTTGTTAACTTCTGCAAATCACAAGCCAAGTTTTTCTTTCTTCAGTGTGTACGTCCATATACACGAGATTCAAGATCAGCGCCTCTATATATCCGATTCACTAATAATTATGCACACCTGATATAGGGTGTTGATGTCATTAGACCACACCCCTTCTCATTACAGAGATGCACATCACCTAATATGCTTAATTGGTAGTAGGCTTTCGAGCCAATACAGCTTGGAGTTAGACAACATGCATAAAGAGGATGATGTGGTCAAAATACTCATTTGCCTAATAATTCTGCACTCCCTGTATAAAACAAAAACAAAAAAAACATTTTTCTTAACATTACATCAGCACCATGTTAAAGCACCTGGTGCTGATCTCAATACTAACAGAAGCACTGATTGGTAGGTACAATGTGTGCACGGAGATTATCTAACAATCAGCCCCCATTTAAAGGGACAGTCAACCATAGAATTGTTATTGTTTTAAAAGATAGATAATCCCTTTATTACTCATTCCCCAGTTTTGCATAACCCACACAGTTATATTAATGTACTTTTTACCTTTGTGATTACCTTGTATCTAGGAACCTTCTTCCAGCCCCCTGATCACATGACTGTGACTGTTTATTATCTATTGTCTTAAATTTAGCATTGTTTTGTGCTAGATCTTAAATAACCCCCTGTGCCTGAACACAGTGTTATCTATATAGCCCACGTGTACTTTCTGTCTCTTTGTGTTGAAAAGAGATTTAAAAAGCATGTGATAAGAGGCAGCCCTCAAAGGCTTAGAAATTAGCATATGAGCCTAACTATGTTTAGTTTAAACTAAGAATACCAAGAGAAAAAAGCAAATTTGATGATAAAAGTAAATTGGAAAGTCAATTAAAATTAAAAGTCCTATCTGAATAATGAAAGTTTAATTTATACTTGACTGTCCCTTTAAAGAGACATAAAAGCATAAAAATAAAACACACTGTTGCTTGCATAAAACTATTTAACGCCTGCAAAGGGAATAAACACATAGTTAAAAGCAGCTCCAAAGCAGCAGTGCACTACAGGGAGCTAGCTGAACGTACCTGGTTCAATGAACCAATGACAGGAGACTAACGTGAGTAGCCACCAATGACCAGCTAGCTCCCAGTAGTGCACTGTTGCTGCTGAGTGTATGTACGTATCCTTTTCAACAAAGGATACAGAAGTAAATTTGATAATAGAAGTGAATTTAAAAGTGTCTTACAATTCTATTCGCTGTCTGAACCATAAAGGTTTAATTCTTACTTTCATGTCTCTAAGCACAGACTAACACTAAGCATGTGCACATGGTGCTGATCTTGTCATTAAAGGGACATGATACCCAAATGATGAAGCATTTGAAAGTGATGCCGCACAGCTGTAAAAAGCTGACTACAAAATATCACTTGAACATCTCTATGTAAAAAAGAAAGATATTTTACCTCAAAATTTCACACCCCATTGTAAAGCGACTTTAAGCAGCCAATCAGGATCGTAATCCCAGGACTTGCGTGGGAACACGCATGTGCAGGAACAGTCATTTTATTTCCTTATTCAGTTTAAGGAATTTTACTATGAAATCTTAAGTAAAATCTCATGAGATCACAGCGAAGCATAGAATGACCTCAGCACTGCTGATGCTGAGTGTCTATTGTTTTTTTTTTAACTTGCAGCTGGACAGTAGATGAAGTATAACTGTTCACAGAGCACCTACTATTGTGAGCTGAATAAATTTTGAGGTAAAATATCTTCCTTTTTTTACATAGATATGATCAGGTGATATTTTCTTGTCAGCTTTTTACAGTTATGCCGCATCACTTTCAAGTGATTTAGTATATGAATGTTATCTCCCTTTAATAAGTAAAGGTTTTATATGCTGCTTAGTAGAAACTTCTGTACATCACCAGAACACTACTGAGTTTTATATATCCCTTTAAGGCGATCAGATCACTGAGGTTTCTGGTTGGTTACTGTAAATATCCCATTCTGATAACAAAACCAGGTGACATGCAAGTGACGTCCTGCTTACCTCCGTGTGCATCAGGAAAGTCTGAGGTTTGATTTTCGATCTTGTCAGACATTGTCTTGTTCAGAGCAACTTTGTCAGATATTCTTATAATATTTATCTTTTACTGGCAAACGCAGTGACGTGTTTTGTACGTGATCTTCACAGTAACAAAGGCCTAAGAGGGAGAGTGAGACGTCTTATGTACAGTTCATTGTCATAAAGGGAAACATTGTGAAATATGGATGCCCAACACCCATATCTGAGCATCATAAACAAAACAAGATAAAATAATTAATATGCATTGTCACAAAGGGATTAAAGGGACATTCAGGCTAAAATCAGAATCCACATGGATGCATTGTACCAGCATTTAAACACAGCACTTGATCAGAAAGCCTAAGGTGCTTGCATTATCTGGTAATTACTCAATGTATTAATTGCTGAAATTATACAAGCCCCACTGGCGCTCTGAGCAACTGTAGTATTTAAAATTCTAGTGCACTGAGAATACCTAGCTATGATTCACATGCAATTGCAAAGAAAAAATGTTAACACTACAACAGTACCACTACAACAGTTATTTTGCCTATACGTGTATGTTACTGATATGTTTCTATTCAAAGATGTAATTTATCTATGTGCGTTTATATTTTGACCGAAATGATAAAACTGATTAATCCAACAGAAAACAGTAACTATAAAAACAATAAATCAATACATAAACTGTTCTAACAATTTATAGTTTTATGTCACTAATTACGGATTCTTAATCCATTCATATCTCTGCTATTTGACACCCTGTGCTGAAGCAGTTTCTAACCATTTGTTCATCTTTGTATTTGTTCATATAAATCGTGAAACAGATGTTTGTGTCATTTTTTTACTATATGTGTGTGACAAACAGCATGGGAGTTATTGTTTCCTAAATATTCCAAAACACATAATTTACGTTAACACACTTAGCATCAGTTCACCTTTACAAAACAAAAAAAGGGATTTAATAAAAATTAAAATTCACTTTTAAACAAATCAAAATTCTGGTGTCACAGAGGGGCGAGTTGCTTCATTTTGAGAATGTTTGTACTTACATATGAGTGTATGGCAGCAGCTGAGCACAGCCAAATGGCCACTTAACTACACTATTGTATTACTGGTATACAATGGGTTAAATTTGTAGATATCTGTGTAATAAAAAAACCTCTAAGTGGTTTATGAGTTACTGGGCTGCAACACATTACATTAGTGCTGTTTGTGTATATAACAGGGGTGAATCATTTTGAGAGCATGGCCTCTATTTATCAAGGTCTGTTGGACACGATCCGACAGTGTGGATCAGGTCCGACAGACCTCGCTGAATACGGCGAGCAATACGCTTGCCGTATTTAGCATTGCACCAGCAGCTCACAAGAGCTGCTGGTGCAACGCCGCCCCCTGCAGACTCGCGGCCAATAGGCCGCCAGCAGGGGGGTGTCAATCAACCCGATCGTACTCGATCGGGTTGATTTCCGGCGATGTCTGTCCGCCTGCTCAGAGCAGGCGGACAGGTTATGGAGCAGCGGTCTTTGTGACCGCTGCTTCATAACTGCTGTTTCTGGCGAGTCTGCAGGGGCATCAAGCTCCGAATTGATAAATATGCCCCCATGTGTCGAAATTGGTGACATAAAAGTGTAGTGTTGTTCTGGGAATATTCTGCTGTAGAAATTCACATTTATTTCCCAGCAGCCCTTTTGTTATTTGTTTCGTCTTTCCCATGCAATACTTAAAACTTAAAGGGCCACACACATCCCCCTCCCCAGTACCTTATATACAGATTTATAATATTATAGAGATATTTCCTCTGCTTCACACACACACCCCTGCCCAGTACTATATACACAGATATATTTTTATAAAGAAATTCCCCCTGCCTCATATACACACAGTCCCCTCCTCAGGACGTTACATAATACTGTACATACAGTATACAGAGAGGTTCCCTCTGCCTCACACACAACCCCTCCCCGGTACTGTATACACAGATTTTATTATTGAGATATTCCCTTTGGCTCACACAGTAAATTATATATATATATATATATATATATATATATATATATATATATATATATATATATATATATATATATATATATATTATAGAGATAATTCTCATAATACACACTGCATTGCCTTATATAGAAATATTTATAACTGTAATGATACTCGTACACTGACACAAACATGCAGCTCTGCTTATCGCTACCTACCTGAAACCACCATATTGAGAGCTGAAACCATAGCAGCTCTTTCTTAATAAGCTAAAGGACCATTGCTGAGACAGTAGCCACGTGACTGCAGCGATCAAATGGTAAAACGACCTACAAGAAGCAATTTTTTGTTCCGCCTTAAATACTTCCTATAGTTCTATATAGCTGGGTCGCGACAATCACATGACTACATCACTGGTCCATTAGTGGGATGGGAACTAGTTAGTCATCTCAGTGTTTCACAAAGGTAAACACGATGGAAGCCACCTTTGTATAATGTTATATACCTGCATATACCGTATTAAAGAAGGTATGTGTATATGCTTATGAGGCGACAGGAACTGGCGTGTGTGTTAGAAGGAACCTTTCTATGATAATCTATCTGTATATAGGGCACTGGGCAAAGTGATGTGTAAGGCAGAGGAAACCTCTTTGGGAAATATATATCTGTACATAGGGTACTGGGCAGGGTGTGTGTGAGGCAGGCAGAGGGAACCTCTGTATATAAGGGTACTAGGCGGGGCGTTGTGTGTTAGGCAGTGGGAGCCTCTCTATAATACATGTATAAACGATAATTGACAGGGTATTGTGTGTGTGTATATATCTGTATATACAGTACTGGACCGTGTGCTATGTGTAAGGCAGAGTGTACCTCTATAATATAAATATGTGTATTCAGTAATGGGCAGGGTGCTGTGTGTGTGTGAGGCCGAGGGAGCCTCTTTATAAAATATCTGTATATACAGTACTGGGCAGGGTGTTGTGTGTTTCCTGCTTTTCAAATAAATATAGCAAGAGAACAAAGACCATTGATAATAGGAGTAAATTAGAAAGTTGTTTAAAATGGTATTCTCTATCTGAATCATGAAATCATTTTTTGGGTTTCATGTCCCTTTAAAATTGCATTCTCTATCTGAATCATGAAATAATTTGGGGTTTTATATCCCTTTATTGCAAACTGAAGCTGGTTTCTAAAAGTGCTTGGTCTGTTGAAAACCCCCAACAAAACATATAATTTGTGTAGGTTACTCAAAAACAAATTACTACAGTTGATGTTTAAAGGGACAGTCAACTCAAATTTTTTATTGCTTAAAACATAGATAATCCCTTATTATCCATTCCCCAGTTTGCACAGAAAACATGGTTATATTAATACTTTTACCTCTGTGATTACCTTGTATCTAAGCATTTTCTGACTGCGCCTGATCACCTGACTTTTTATTTATTATCTATTGACTTGCATTTAGGCCAATTAGTGCTGTGTTGTTAGAACCCATGGGCGTGAGCACAATGTTATCTATATGGCTCACAAGAACTAGCACTCCCTTGTTGTGAAAAGCTAATAAAAAAGCATGTGATCATGGGGCTGTCTTTAGTGACTTGGAATCAGACAGCAAACTAGAGGTTTAAAGGTTATAAAGTATATTCATATAACCATGTTGGTTGTGCAAAGCTGGGGATTGAGTAGTAAAGGCATTATCTATCTTTTTTAAACAACAACAATTTTTGTGTTGACTGTGCCTTTAAATACAAAGAAGTCCATATGGTTAGAAACTGCTTCAACACAGGGTGTCAAATGGCTGAGAAATAAAAAGGTTAAAGGGATACTAAACCCACATTTTTTCTTTCATGATTCAGATAGAGCATGCAATTTTAAGCAACTTTCTAATTTAATCTTATCATTTTTTCTTCGTTCTCTTGGTATCTTTATTTGAAAAAGCAGGAAAATAAACATAGGAGCAGGAGTTCAGCACCTGGGTTGCGCTTGTTGATTGGTGGCTAATTGTAGCCACCAATCAGCAAGCGCTATCCAGGGTTCTGAACCAAAAATGGCACTGCTCTTTAGCTTAGATTCCTGCTTTTTCAAATAAACATAGCAAGAGAACAAAGAAAAAAATGATAATAGAAGTAAATTAGAAAGTTGCTTAAAATTGCATGCTTTATCTGAATCATGAAAGAAAACAAATTGGGTTTAGTATCCCTTTTAAAGATCTGTAATTAGTGACATAAAAATATGTATTGTTAGAACAGTTTATCTATTGATTTATTTATTTTTTGATAATCACTGTTTTTTGTTGGATTAATCTGTTTTGTTAACTTTAATCCCTTTCTCGCTTTCTCTTTTTCTTTTTCTCTTTTTCTATTTCTTCTCTCTTTTTCTTTTTCTCTCTTTCTCTCCTTTTTCTCTTTTTTCTCTCTCTCTCTGTCTTTCTTTTTCTCTCTTTTCTCTCTTTGTCTCTCTTTCTTTTTCTCTCTTTGTCTTTCTTTTTCTCTCTTTTCTCTCTTTGTCTCTCTCTTTCTTTTTCTCTCTTTGTCTTTCTTTTTCTCTCTTTGTCTCTCTCTTTCTTTTTCTCTCTCTGTCTCTTTTCTCTCTGTCTCTTTTCTCTCTGTCTCTTTTCTCTCTGTCTCTTTTCTCTCTGTCTCTTTTCTCTCTGTCTCTTTTCTCTCTGTCTCTTTTCTCTCTCTCTCTCTTTTCTCTCTCTCTCTCTCTCTTTCTCTCTCTCTCTCTCTCTCTCTCTTTCTTTCTCTCTCGCTCTCTTTCTTTCTTTCTTTCTTTCTTTCTTTCTCTCTCTCTTTCTTTTTCTCTCGTCCTGCTACTGTGAAGATGATGTACAATACACATCACTGCATTTGCTAGTGAAGGAGAAACATTATATGAATATCTGACAAATTCAGTTGCTGAACAAGACAATGTCTGACAAGACAGAGAACCAAACCTCAGAGCTTCCTGATGCACAGAGTGGTAAGCAGGACATCACGTGCATGTCACCTGGTTTTGTCATCAGAATGGGATAATATTTATAGTTAGGGGTGCCAGTTGTCACTCAGAAACTTAATATTCTTTGACGAGGCACAGTAAGGTGGAATCACACAAGCACAAAAGCATACCTTAAAGGGAAATGATTCCCAAATGTTGAAGCACTTAAAAGTGATGCAGCATAGCTGTAAAAAGCTGACACTGATATTTCACCCATTACCTCTATGTCTGAAGAGTCATAGTCATATTCTGAATCAGTCTCTGCAAACCTCACTTCCTTATAGTCGGTACCCTGACCTTTGTAAGTACTTCTATATCTCCTCCTAGTTTCTGACACAGTCAATTTGTATACTTCATTATGTTCATAATCCTGTTTGTCTCTTAGTATTTGTTGCTTCTTAAAGTGCCAGAGGTTGTTCTTAAACTCTGTAATGACCTTTTGAAGTTTAGTGTCATATTTAGTAAAGTCTGGATTTTCACTAAGGGGACGTAAATAAGACTGCAGTTTTAACTTGTCATCACTCAGTTCTTGGCATAATGTCTTTTTAAATTCTATAAGTAAATCAATTAATGCTAAAGAGCATTCAGTTAAGATATTATTCCACTTATCAATGAAAGCCTGATTTGTCACCTGGAAAGAAGGAAACTTTTTTATACGTAGCCCACGTGGTATACGCTGGGCTTTTTTGTACATCTGGAAACTTTTAATATCCATTTTATATTCTGGTGTCTTTCTTCAATAAAACATCCATCTTAAAGAAAAGGCTGTCCAGATTAGTGTTAGCTTCTTGTTTCATGGTGTCAGTGTTAAACAAATCCTCGCTGTCACTTACTTCCTCAGCAAACTGCTGCAAAACAAATCCCCCAGCTGCCATAACTAATCTCAATATGCCTTATACCAATATAAGTAAATAACTGAGTGCCTGTGTAATATAGTCAATCTTCTGGGTGTACTACAACTTTCAACAGCACATGCAGTGATACTATAACCAAACCATGTAGTAGTCATAAAATCGACAATTCAAAAGTGTCCGTGCAGCTTACCCTTTCTTGTAGTGGAAAGTAACAATAGGAACAACAACGGAAGCGCTCGAACGCTTGCTACAATGGTGTCCGGAATCCTGCAGTGGTCTTCACGTAGTTGAACACACCCCCAATTACGTCACACTGACGTCACTTACTCGCTCAGCCGGTACGAAGACAGGAGCGTTCCACCTCCGCTCCAACAAACATAGCAACAACAGCAATCAGCGCACCCAGTTGAGCAAATTAATGCAGGCATTTGTTTTTTAGAACATTTACGTTCTATTGAGGACCCAGAGTCCACCACTCCAATCTCCCTGCATTTCAAAAAATATCACAATTCTGATAGTTCCCTTTTGACATTCCAAGCTATCCAACGGATTCCTAGGCATCATTCCTATCCAAATGATTCCTAGGAATCATTCTCAGTAAGAGAGACGTTTTTTGGATTTTCCATCTGGATACAAGGATGCCAACAGGTTTAAACTCAGACTGGGATGTTAAACAGGTTTGACACCCCCCTGCTGGCGGCCCATTGGCCGCGAGTCTGCAGGGGGCGGCGTTGCACCAGCAGCTCTTGTGAGCTGCTGGTGCAATGTTAAATGCGGAGAGCGTATTGCTCTCCGCATTTAGCGAGGTCTTGCGGACCTGATCCGCACTGTCGGATCAGGTCTGCAAGACCTTTGATAAATAGAGGCCAGAAAATCTTCCCTTTTTACAAAGAGATGTTCAGGTGATATTTTCATGTCAGCTTTTTACAGTTATGCTGCATCACTTTCAAGTGAATTAGCATATGAGTATTATGTCCCTTTAAGCCACCTAATATATATTTCATAAATGAGCAATCATTTTATCCTCTTGGTTGCCAGTAAACCCAACAACGATTTTACATTTTTGGCTACCAGGATAATGCAAAATGCAGAGCAGTATTTTGACACCCACAGACTTAAATTGATGGTAAATCACTTACTTAAAATAAAGGGTGCTAAACTCACCCTTTCTGTGCCACGGCAGCTCACTAAAGTCTGCAGCTCCGGCCGCCCACAGCACAGCGCTCTTCTCTCAATGAGGTGACATTTCCACCTCTAAACCAATAGCCGTGCACGTCAACTGACATCCTAGCAATAATGTTATTTTGTGATTCAGTGGGTACATTTAAAAAAAATCCAATTGACCTCTATTGTCAAATTATATTTGTTTCCAAGATATTCTGTGTTGAAGAGATGCCTAGGTAGGTGTCCTGGGCACTATATGGCAGGAAATAGTGCTACCATCTAGTGCTCTTGCATATGGATAACATTCTTGCAAAACTGCTGCCTTAATAGTGCTCCAGACACATGTAAACGCCTGAGCTTACGTCCATGTTTTTCAACAAAAGATACTGAGAGAACAAAGAAAATGTGAGATAGTAGAAGTTAATTAGAAAGTTGTTTAAAATTGTATATTCTATATGTCATCGGTTGCCAACCAGTGGTCCATGGACCACTGGTGGTCCACAAGAAGATGTTGGTGGTCCTTGACACCATCAAGCAGGAATTAATCTCCTCTGATAGTGTCACCCCCGTCGCGCCACAACTCCCTACAGTGCCTGGCTGGACATCAGTGAAAACCGATGGAGAAGTTAAATTACAATTTCCCTATGCACGTTGCGTAGTACTGCGCAACTTGCGTAGCTAGATTGTATTTTTAACTCCTCCCATGCTTCCATTCTAAAGCCAGCAGAGGTTGGTACAGTCTTGGTTTGAAATAGTGGAATTAAAGTGTAAAAAAAAAAGAAGAAAATGTTAAAAAAAAAAAAAAATTCGCTCTTATATTTCATTTATTTTCTTCCCTTTACCTGTCTCTTTGTAGTAGTTTTCCTAATTTCTTCAGATGGACTTATATCACTGTTTGTCTTCCTCCCCTCCATCTTCTTTTTAAAAAAAAAATTAAATATGAATTATTTTTCATTCTAATAATTTTCTTGCGCACAAAGCCATTCCACCTGAATTCCTGTAATTGCCATCCAGCAGATCAGCTATATCCCACCAGTATTATAGTAATTGCCAGTAACATCAGTCCTGGTTAGCTCACATCCATATTGAGAGCTTTCTGATATAAACTTAATTTAAGACTCCAATGTCTGTCTATGATCATAGTAGTTAATAATAATTCAAACTGGGGAGGTAACTTGGAAGTCTTGTGGTCCTTTTAAACATAATTATTTTTTTCCCCACTTTCTGCCTCTCTGTTTCCAGCTCAAAAGTTGGCACTCACCCTTCATCTGTCATTTGGAAGTATTCTCTCAGTTTTGACATACACTTAGTTAATTACAAAAAAATTATTCTTACAAATGTGTAAATATATACCTAATGTAAACTTAGCTATGGTTATACTAGTTATGTACAGTATATGTGTGTGTGTATATATATATATATATATATATATATATATATATATATATATATATATATATATATATATATATATATACACACACACACACACACACACATTGTAGAGGTTTGTACAAAAAAAATCATGTTAGTGGTCCACGGGATTCAAAATTGTGAGTTTAGTGGTCCCTGAGGTCCGAAAGGTTGGCGACCCCTGCTATATGTATCATGAAAAACAAAGTTTCATGTTCCTTTAAATACTTTTACCCTTGTTAACTAGATCAGCACCAGGTGTAGACGCTCAGTGTCAGTCTGTGCTTAGAGACATGAAAATCAAATTTAAACTTTCATGGTTTAGACAGATCATGTAATTTATTCGCTTGGTATCCTTTGTTGAAAACCATATGTACATGCCCTCAGCAACAGCAGTGCTCTATTGGGAGCTAGCTGGTGATTGGTGGCTACACATATTAATCTCTTGTCATTGGCTCATCAGGTGTGTTCAGCTAGCAATGCACTACATTGCCAGTAGTGCATTGCTGCTCTGGAGCTGATTTTAACTATGAGTTTAATCCCTTTGCATGAGTTAAACACATAGGGCCTGATTCTCTAAAACTCTCTGTTCTGGTGAGATTGTATTAAAAGCTTTATTAGTATTACAAGGTGCCTCAAGGATTTTTTTTCAAATTAAATTTTAACTTGGGAACTTTGTATCTCGTTAAGTAGGGTGACCATATTGCTGCTTTAAAAAGGGACACATATGAAAAATACATGTCAGGGTTCTTATACAAAACATTTTTTTAAACAGCCCTGACATATGTATTTTTCATATGTGTCCCTTTTTTAAATCAGCAATAGGGTCACCCTATCATTAAGACAAGTTCTGTAAACGCTTTATGCTAAGGAGAGACACTTACTTTAAAATATAATACTCAGTAAAATAATATGATGATTTCTCTCCATGCTGGTGAGTTTTTAAAAAATTGGACCTAGAGAATTTTTTATTTTGCACTTTGTAAAGTCAAAATTAAACTTTAATGATTCAGATGGAACATGCAATAAAAAAAATCCAGTTTACTTTCATTATCAAAAGGCGCACAATCTTTTTATATGAACACTTTCTGAGGTACGCTCTCCTACTGAGCATGGGCCAGAATTCACTGTATATATCTATATACAGCTCTTGGCTGTCACATGATACAGGGGGAGGGAAAATGAAATACATTTTGTAAATTGCCTGAAAAAAATCAACTTCTCATTTGAAAGTCAAAGTAACTGACTTTGCATTGTCTTTTTATTATTTACTAGTCAATAAGCCTGTTTAAAACCTAAAACTAATACCCCTATAAACCCCCCCCCCAAATAAAAATACCCCCTAATCTAATACATTGCCCTAAGTTTAACAGGTCTTTTACATTAAAAATAAACATTGTCCCCCTCCCTAACAGTAAAACCCCCCACCCACCAAACCCCACAAAATAAGAAAAAAACACTAATAAACCTAAACCACCCATTGCCCCTAAAGGGGAATTTTTAAGGGCATTCAGCTCTTTTGAAATTTGCCCAAAAAACACCTAATCTAAAAAAACAACCCCCCCAAAAAAATAAAAAAAAAACCCTAGCACTAAAGCCCCAAATAGGTACTCACAGTTTCAGAAGTCCGGCGAGCCTGTTTTGCATCAGGCATTCTATTGACAGCTTAAGCATAAACTTTATCCTGTGTATCTCTGTGACTAAGAGTTTCAGTGACTTTATTACCCAATGCATACACACTAACATTTGGTGGCTATTTAGGGGGTTCTGGCACTTCAAAGAAAGTACAAACACAATTCTTCTTGAAAACAAATAACTGTCTTGAGTGCAAGCTACACAAAGTTAACTCCTTTGAAGCTGAATCCTGAGATATTTGTGACACCTCCCCCAATAAGAGAAGCAAAAGGGGGTGGCTACGAGCCACTCCCGATGCGTATCAAAAGGAGCTTCCCCTTGCGGTGAGAACACCATTGCCAGACAGATTGCACCTAGCAGTGTTGGCAGCAGGATGCCCTCCTTTTAAAAGTAACACACTAGTTGCTCTACCCAACTGATTGAATATATTGCAGGGCCACTCCCATGCAGCCTCTAGTTTGTTCTGTCTCATGGGCGTGAGTACAAGAACATTATGCACCATCTCACACACTCCCTCCCTGGCAGTAAACTCCTGCAACTGTTTTTGTGCGAATATGGCATCTCTGGGTTTTGCAGGTACCTCCCCCAATAAGGTTTGCATCTTATCCAGGAATAACACATCATCCCCTGTTACAGAGGTGCCTGTGAAACCTAGTGTCTTGCTACCTATGGTGTGCTCTCTAAACATATTGTGTGCTGTCAGTTGCTGCTTAACTACCATAGGCTCTTGCCCTCCCACTGGAGTAGAATTCCTGTACTCCTGCACTCTGTTATGGTTGGTAGGGGGTTGACTAACTGCCCCCCTCCTCCTCACTGTGCGTTCTAACTGCTGAACCTGCTGAGGACACTGATGCTGCACATCTATCAGTGTATTTGCTGAATGGCACTGTGGGGCTGTGTAAATACACTTCTCTGTACTCCTCCCCCCTGTGCCTGCAGTCTGTGTCAGTCTCTGTCCCCTAGCCTGTGCAGTCTGTTTATAGGTCACAGCTGAGGTTACTGGGGTCTCTGTCACCCACAATCTTTCACACTCACTCTGGGGGTCCCTCAAAGAGTATCCTGTACCCTCCTCCCCCACACACTCTGAAATCTGTGGCTTTGCTGCTTCTGTCATAGAGTGGGCTAGTTTGCCCCCCTGCTCTCTCTCACAGTCAGTCTGCCACTTTGCTAATCACACAGAATCTGAGATCCTTTTGACACTGGTGCAGACAAGCACACATCTTCCTTCTGCCATTTATCACAACTATTGTGTCTTTTCACAGGGTACGGAATTGTCCCTGGCAGAGACTGGCACACATCATCCAGCGGCCCAGTCACCCAGTCATTCTCTCCCCCGTCAATCTCACCTCCTTCTATAGAATCCACTGATTCAATCACAGGCAGACACGCACCCCTCATCTGCCTTCTCTCACAAACAGCTTCTCCCTGTACAGGTAAACTCAGTTCAGGCACAGACCGACCCACACAGTCTATCGGCCTTTCTCCACCATCAGTTTCTCCTCTTACAGGGTCACCTCTCAGCACAGACACCCCCAGTTCAGGCACAGCCCTGCGCACACATGCACTCTGTCCTCCCTCCTGGTCATAATGTCTCTGAGCATTTTAACACACAGCCCTTTCCACATAAGGGTCTGCAACTAATGTCACTAGGTCACATGTAGCATTGTCAGGCACATAAAGAGATAACAATCTACCCAAATCAGTACCCAGTAAAACATCATTAGGAATATTTTCAGATACCCCCACATTTCTTAAACCTCTCCCCAATCAAGATATACACGTGCCATAGGCACTGCAAGTTTCATTCCCCCAATCCCTTTAACTGCTAGAGTCTTTCCAGGGATAATGTTCTCAGAGTTCACTAGCTTTGGATGCACCATAGTCACTTCTGCACCTGTGTCCCTTAGCCCTAGGGTTACCTTATCTCCAACAGTCACAGGTTGCAAGTTCTCATGGTTGTTTTCCTCTGGACAGGTAACAAACAAAATAGATGCTGGTACTTCTGAGGGATTACTTCCTCCAGCTGATTGCCCCAAGTTAATCCTCTCTGGGCAAGTGGAGCTGATGTGGCCCACTTTGTTGCAAACAAAACATCTGCGGGTATCCCCCTGCCCAGATGCAACACTCGCCCCTCCTTTCCCAGAGGGAGCAGAAACACTGGATAAAGGCACAGCAGGTTTTGTGAAGGGGGGTCGTGCAGCAGCTCCTTTACAGGTGGATCCCCCCTTAGAAAAGGATTTCCTCCCATACTCTGGAGACCTGTTAGCCGTGTAAAAATCATCCAGCTCGCCAGCTTCCAATGCTGTTATGGGCTTCCGATCTAAAACCCATTCTTGAACTCCGGCTGGGCACAGCTGCATAAATTGCTCCTTCACCATCAAATCTTCCAGCTCCTCCATTGTGGCAACTTTTAATCCTCTGACCCACTGTTTAAAGGCTGTCATCAAGTTCCCAACCGCTGTAATATAGCTCTCTGACAAACCTTTCTGCAGGGAACGGAATTTCTTTCGGTTAACTTCAGGAGTAAGATTGTATCTCCTCTGCAGTGCAGCTTTAATGGAATCATAGTCCTGTTCAAACTCTGGGGGTAGTTCAGCAAATACCTCCAGTGCAGGACCTTTCAGGCCAGGGGTAAGGTACTTGGCCCACTGCTCCCTTGGCAACTGGAACTGTCTGCAAACTTTCTCAAAGCTACGCAGGAATACATCCACATCTCCATCTTTCTCCAGGGTGGGAAAGTTCTCTGCACGCACTCTGGGAGCAGGTAGGTCTCTAGGTTCACTAACAACAGGTGAGACCATCCCTCTCTCCAACTGTGCAAGCTGTAGCTGATACTCTCTCTCCACCTGTCTTTCAGCAGCCTGTCTTTCATAAAACTTTGTAATCAGTTCCATGCGCAAACTTGCATCCACTGAGCCCATATGTTTAAGAACAGTTTGCAAATAACAGTCCAATGGATCCCCAGATCCTGATGAATCACCGCCCACAGCTGCAGACATCTCTCCTGAGACTTCAACTGGTGTGATTTGGCTGTTATCATATTCAACAAGAGCTTGTATTAGTAAATCTTTGTTCTTTGAACGTATTGGAATATCCCGCTCCTGGCATAGGAGTATAAGTGCCTCTCTAGATCGCTGCTCGTATGCCTCCATAGCAAAAATAAAATAGAAAAGAAAACAGAGAATAGGGAAGGGGACTGTTTGCAATGTGTGACTATATAATGCACTGAGTTTTAGCCTTTGGAAATTGTAAGAAACAATTTCTTTTAGTACCGGGATTTTCACACTAGCAAATCCACAAGCACTAAAATCCAATAATATTTTTTTTTTTTTTATCTACACCGCTGCCCACCAATTTGTGACGAACCAAGGTTATCCAACCCTGCGCCAGTCACTTATTTGGCACAGAAAGGGTTTTCAGCCCCCTTTTCTGTCACCTATAGGTCACAATCTAGCCACACCAGGCAAGCTTGTGATTCAGTTTAGTGGGTGCAAGAGTTAATTCGCACTCCCTTAATCTGTACTAGACGTAAGAGAAATGCCCAACACTCCCTTTCCAATGCCACCCACAATAAACTATAAATCCTATAGCTCAAATGCTGCCACCACTTAAAATTTATTAAAGGGAAAATCTTAAGGGAAACCCCAGACTTTACACATTAACTCTAGAAATACAATTTAGCAGAAAATAACCTAAAATTATACAGTTCTAATATTCCAGTCTCTTTCAGTAACGTGGTTCAATTATTAGACAAAGGCCAAACTTAATAAAGGAATTATTTATTATGCCAAAAATATTATGCACAATGCATTATTAATAAAAAGTTGTTACAAATAAAATTACACACGCAAACAGTATTTTAAAATAAAAAGGAGAAAAACAGAATTGAATACTTTCCTAGTCTTCAAGATCTGTGCCAGGGGCTGGCATGGAAAAGATGGCTCCTTACTTCTGTACAGCAGCTCCCCTTGTAAGAATGACAATCTTATTGTTAAAAAATAAGATTCTTAAACCCTACTTTTCAGAGATCAGGTTGCTTAACCACACCCTCCTGGGCGGGCTAACCTTCAATAGACTAATTTCTTGCCTGAATTTATACAACCCATTATCATTCCTGCTAGATAAGAAATTTCTATATTTACATATTTAGAACCTCTTAGTTTTATTGGGAGAACCGGTTTGATATCAAATATGCCATAGGTTGTCATATTTACCTGCCTTTAGGTTATAACAGCTTTAACCCACATATGTACATAATATACCAATGTCCTGTCAGTGACCTGGTCAGTTTTTGTAATGAAGAGCCTGTTTTGCATCAGGCATTCTATTGACAGCTTAAGCCATAAACTTTATCCTGTGTATCTCTGTGACTAAGAGTTTCAGTGACTTTATGACCCAATGCATACACACTAAAATTTGGTGGCTATTTAGGGGGTTCTGGCACTTCAAAGAAAGTACAAACACAATTCTTCTTGAAAACAAATAACTGTCTTGAGTGCAAGCTACACAAAGTTAACTCCTTAGCAGCTGAATCCTGAGATATTTGTGACAGGAGTATTCTAGGTTCTTAAAGGGCCATAATACCCAAATGTTTAAACACTTAAAAGTGATGCAGTATAGCTGTAAAAAGCTGATTAGAAAATATGACCTGAACATCTCTATGTAAAAAAGAAAGATATTTTACCTCAAATGTTTCTCAGTAGCCACATCCCATTGTAAAGGACTTCTAAGCAACAAATCAGTATGCTTGTCCCGGAACAGCGGAAGCAGCGAGCTTTTGTGCACACTCATCTTATTTCCCTATTCAATGTAAGGAAGTTTACAATGAAATCTCATGAGAGTTAAGTGAAATCTCATGAGATCACAGTAAAAGAGTTCATGACCTCAGCACTGCTGATGCTGATTGGCTGCTGTTCATTTTTTTTTTTTTTTTTACCTGCAGCTGAGTATAACTTTTTACAAAGAACTTACTCTGCTGAGCTGAGGAGATTGTGAGGTAAAATATCTTCCTTTTTTACATAGAGATGCTCAGGTGATATTTTCCTGTCAGCTTTTTACAGTTACACTGCATCAGTTTCAAGTGATTTAGCATATGAGTATTATGTCCCTTTAAGTCAGGAATGTCCAGTTCTACATCTCGTAGAAATGTCAGAAGTGTTGGGTGGGGCTATAGATGAACTAGTAAACAGGTCATACCCAAGTTAACCATTAAGAATCTATGTCCAATCAGAGAAGAAGCCACTTGTGTGAAAAGTAACCAGTAGACATTATGTATATAGACAACTTAAATCAATTAAAAGCCATTATAATTCGCCTTTTAGTGAACAGCAAATAAGTTGTGGGGGTATCAGCCCACAAACAACTAAGAGAACCATTACAATATAAATGAGACTCTAATCTGCTTAAAGTGCTGTACTAGCTTTCATTTACTGAAATTAACGCCTATATTTTTATTATTGCCCACATGTTGATTATTGTTACAGAAGCATTAGTTATTTTGTTGTGAAGAGCTTATTTCCCAGCAGCAATGCCTGAACCAGCAAGCCAGCGCCTAAGAAGGGCTCCAAGAAAACTGTAACAAGTTTCATTTCATAAAGAGTTAACTCTTTTTTTTTCAGCTTTTAGAAACTATTGTCTAATCACCTCTGGAGCCAGACTGCTAATTGATAAGATGAACTTGTAAACTTGTTATCTTAAGTACTGTAATCCTATTGTGGCCTGTCAAAGGACAGTGCTCTCTATCTAAATGTGTGATGGGGGATTTTGTGCTTCCCCCCCTCTCCCCCTGGGAGTGCCCTGTGTGCATGTAACCTTAATAAAAAGCAGGCTGGGCATCCCAGTCCTGAGTTCTTGTTTGACCCTCAATCGCAGCGTTGACTCGTTTTTGTGGGCAGAAGGGTATCCTAGCTGTACTGCAGCTAAGGGAGATTATTCTATATTTGCGAGACTCATATAGAATACTATGGAAAGCAGCTTCTCCCCTCTTTAGCAATAGGGATCCAGGCTACTAAGCGGTCCATCTCTCAGCGAGACTAAGGGTAACCGTAACATTTGGCGGCAGCGGCGGGATTTTCCTGGATTTCCTAGGAGAGGTACAGAACGGATGGAGAGCGCTTACGAAAAATTGAAGCGTACAACCCTAAAGGATTTACTTGAAAGCAGAGGGGGGTACGCCAGCAACCGGCCGAGGAGAGAGCTGATCGCAGAATTGACCGAACTGGATCAGAGCTTCACAATGGCGGAAACACCGACCACGATTAGTGACGAAAAAACCAGGATTGTTCGGGAAAGGCTCTCATTATACGGGCCGAACCCCTCCATGGAATTGGTACAGCAGTTGATGGCGGAGGCGGACGAGGATATACGAGAGACTCGAGCCCACGAACTCAACCTAGCGAACGCACACCGCAATGCTGAAGCCCCGCAGGTAATCATCCCTGTCGAAAATGCTGGGAGGCCCAAGATACCCTATGCGGCATTTCGACCCTTCCTAGAGAGCGAGACAGGGATTGATGAATATTTGGCGGACTTCGAAAGGCAATGTGCCCTGCACCAGATTCCCAACAGAGAGTGGCCCACGATATTGTCTGGGAAACTATCCGGGCGAGCCCTGGAAGCCTTTCGTACTCTGGGTGCTGAGGAAGTGACACAGTATGAGCTAGTTAAGGAGACACTGTTGCGACGGTACGCTGTAACTCCGGACACGTATCGCCGACAGTTTCGGGGCACGGAAAAGAAGCCTAACGATACCCATATGGAATGGGCGCACCGAATGCGGAGAGCGGCAAATCACTGGCTGAGCGGAAGTAAAGCGGTGACTGGGGAGGAAATTTTACAATTGTTTCTCTTAGAACATTTTTATAATGGCATGGAACAGCAAGGGAAGGAATGGCTGCGAGACAGGCGGCCTTCTACCTTAGAAGAAGCAGCCAAATTGGCCGATGAACATTATGACTCCCGTCTTCACGAACCCATGAACTACCGAGCTCCAGCACGGGTCGAACCCAGAGAGGTTTACGGTGCACCCCCTCGTGCTGAATTCCGAGCCCTGGTGCCCACAGGGCCCGTCCGACACTCAGGACCACCCAATAACAGCTCTGAGCGTCCCAGACCGACTTGCCACCGATGCAAGCAACCAGGGCATTTCATGGCTAGCTGCCCCCTTAATACGCACCAGACACCCAGGAATTACAATTACCCCTCTGGGTCCTATCGTCCGGCCCGGGCCCTCTGTGTTAACCAAGAGGCCCCTATGGAGGGATATGTGGGGCCGCTTCACGAGGCAGACCCTGTATATGCTGCCTCAGATAACCGCCAGCACCATCGGCAGAGGGTATGGCTCGAGGGGCGATCTACCGAGGGATTGCGAGACACAGGGGCTACTATCACGCTGGTACAGAGTCATTTGGTGCCAGAGCACAAGCGATCCGGACAGACTGTGGCCGTTAGAGTGGCGGGGGGGGATGTGTACAAAATTCCAACAGCTAAAGTGCATCTTGATTGGGGAGCGGGAAAGGGGGCTGTGAACGTGGGCCTAATGGATAATTTACCTGCCGAAGTACTACTGGGCAACGATTTGGGCCCCATGACTTCTGCCTATGCTCCAGTATGCAACAACGAGGCGGACCCAGTGACTACACGGGCCCAAGCCCGGACGGAGCGAGAGCTCTCACCAGTGCGGGAGACACAGGTAAGACCTACCCCGACCTTGCCTGACAGGTTAGGCCCCATACCCTGGGACACCCCAGATGCCTTCGAGGCAGAGTCTAAGACTGACCCGACCTTACAAAAGTACCGGGAACGAGCAGAGACCGGAGGGGGCGGGGCAGATAACGAAACATTCTTATGGGAAAAAGGGAAACTATACCGCTGGACAGAGAAAAGGGGACAGCGTAGGCGACAGCTGGTAGTGCCCCACAAATACCGTCAAGAAATCCTCAAAATAGGCCACGACATCCCCTTAGCAGGCCACCTAGCCGTTACCCGTACCCTACACCGCATTACTCACACGTTCTTTTGGCCAGGGGTGCACGCTGACGTTAGAACTTACTGTAACACCTGCGATGTGTGTCAACGAGTAGGAAGGCGAGGTGATCACCCTATAGCCCATCTAGTAAATATGCCCATTGTAGAGGAACCCTTCAGCCGGGTTGCTATTGACCTAGTGGGACCACTGGCTACCCCTAGTCCCTCCGGTAAGCGCTACATTCTTACCGTAGTGGACTACGCTACCAGGTACCCAGAGGCTGTCGCCCTATCCAACATACAAGCGGATACGGTAGCGAATGCACTAGTACAGGTGTTCTCCCGGGTAGGATTTCCAAAAGAAATCCTATCCGACCGAGGCACCCAATTTACGGCTGAATTGACCCAACAACTCTGGCAGGTTTGCAAAATTAAGTCCCTCCTAAGCTCCCCATACCACCCCCAGACGAACGGGCTGTGTGAGAGGTTCAATGGGACCCTCAAGCAAATGCTCAAGACGTTCACTCAGGAATACCGAGACTGGGAACGCTTCCTGCCGCACCTCCTATTTGCTTATCGGGAGGTGCCCCAGGAAACGACAGGGTTCTCTCCCTTCGAGTTGCTCTACGGAAGAAAGGTACGGGGACCCCTAAACCTGATCCGGGAGCACTGGGAGGGAGAGATGGAGGCTGACGGTGTCCCAATTGTGCCATACGTGCTGGAACTCAGGGACCGAATGGAGCAATTAGCCAAATCCGTGCGGGCTAATCTCCAGTTGGCCCAGAGAAGACAGAAAGTATGGTACGATCGGGGGGCCCGAAAGAGAATCTTCACCATAGGACAAAAGGTGTTAGTACTTAAGCCGGTGAAGACAGACAAATTGCAGGCGTCCTGGCAGGGTCCCTACCAGATCGTAGAGAAAAGGGGAGACACCACTTATGTGATAGCTAGCTGCCACGACAACAATCTTAGAAAGACATTCCATGTAAACATGCTCAAGGAATATTTTGAGCGACCAGAGAACGTGACGGCCGTATGTTGTTCCCCTCAGGAAGACCCCGACAGTTTACCCATTCCAGACCTATTAGAAAAGAGCCTCCCCACAGGTATAGTGGCGCAGGTTCAGATAGGGGACCGACTTAGCCCCACTGAAAGGGAGCAGCTCAACCAACTCCTCCAGTCCAAACACCTCACCTTCTCCCCAAAGCCAGGGTACACTACTTTAACCACCCACCAGGTAGATACTCCGGGACAAGCTCCCTTGCGCCAGGCTCCGTACCGAATCCCCGAAGCAGTTAGGACAGGAATGAAGAAGGAGATCGATGAGATGCTCCAGCTCAGGGTAATTGAGCCCTCCGATAGTCCCTGGGCCTCCCCAGTTGTCTTGGTGCCCAAGAAAGATGGGACCACCCGGTTCTGCGTAGACTATCGGAGGCTCAATGAAAATACCGTGACGGACGCTTACCCTATGCCCAGGGTAGACGAGCTACTCGATCGTATAGCCAGGGGAAATTACCTGACCACTATTGACCTCTGCAAAGGTTACTGGCAGATTCCCCTGGCCCCGGAGGCTATCCCCAAGTCGGCATTCGTCACCCCATTCGGCTTATATCAGTTTAGGGTAATGCCGTTTGGGATGAAGAATGCCCCAGCTACATTCCAGCGCTTGGTGGATAGGCTCCTGGATGGCTTCCAGAGTTTTGCTTGCGCCTACCTGGACGACATAGCGATCCACAGTGAGTCCTGGGAGGACCACTTAGCTCATGTGGGAATGGTTCTGGATCAGATCCGGGCTGCTGGCCTGACTCTGAAGCCAGAAAAATGCCACTTTGGGATGGCCGAGGTACAGTACCTGGGTCACCGGGTGGGGTGTGGAAAGCAGCGACCAGAGCCGGCCAAAATAGAAGCTGTCGCCAATTGGCCCACCCCCATCACTAAGACTCAGGTCCTAGCCTTCCTGGGCACGGCAGGGTACTATAGACGGTTCGTACCAGACTACAGCACACTTGCCAAACCCCTGACTGACTTGACCAAGAAGAACTTACCTCGACAGGTCCTGTGGTCTCCCCACTGTGAAACGGCTTTCCAGGCTCTCAAAAATGCTCTAATTAACGCTCCTGTCTTGGCGGCCCCAGCCCTTAACAAACGTTTTATCGTCCATACCGATGCTTCCATGTTCGGGCTGGGAGCCGTCCTCAGCCAAGTAGGCGAAGATGGAGGGGAGCATCCAGTTGCCTACATCAGCCGGAAGCTCCTGCCCCGCGAAGTCAGCTATGCAGCGGTCGAAAAGGAGTGTTTGGCTTTGGTGTGGGCATTAAAGAAATTGACTCCCTATTTATATGGTCAGGAGTTCACTCTGGTCACCGACCATAACCCGTTGGTGTGGCTGAACCGGGTCTCTGGAGATAACGGCAGGCTATTACGTTGGAGCTTATCGTTGCAAACCTTCAATTTCACCATTACTTACAGACCTGGGAAACAGAATGGCAACGCCGACGGGTTGTCCAGACAAACCGACCTCAGCCCCGCATAACCAGCGGTCTGGACAGCCTTAGTCTGCCCCGAAAAGGGGTCAGACCGTGTCTGCCAGAGTGTTCCACAGAAAGGGAGCAATGTTACAGAAGCATTAGTTATTTTGTTGTGAAGAGCTTATTTCCCAGCAGCAATGCCTGAACCAGCAAGCCAGCGCCTAAGAAGGGCTCCAAGAAAACTGTAACAAGTTTCATTTCATAAAGAGTTAACTCTTTTTTTTTCAGCTTTTAGAAACTATTGTCTAATCACCTCTGGAGCCAGACTGCTAATTGATAAGATGAACTTGTAAACTTGTTATCTTAAGTACTGTAATCCTATTGTGGCCTGTCAAAGGACAGTGCTCTCTATCTAAATGTGTGATGGGGGATTTTGTGCTTCCCCCCCTCTCCCCCTGGGAGTGCCCTGTGTGCATGTAACCTTAATAAAAAGCAGGCTGGGCATCCCAGTCCTGAGTTCTTGTTTGACCCTCAATCGCAGCGTTGACTCGTTTTTGTGGGCAGAAGGGTATCCTAGCTGTACTGCAGCTAAGGGAGATTATTCTATATTTGCGAGACTCGTATAGAATACTATGGAAAGCAGCTTCTCCCCTCTTTAGCAATAGGGATCCAGGCTACTAAGCGGTCCATCTCTCAGCGAGACTAAGGGTAACCGTAACAATTATATTAGTATCACAATAAAATAAAAAATTGCACTGAGTAATAATATCCTTATAAAGTAATGGCCGCAGTCATAGGATATAATGAAACCTAACCACATGTATATAAATAGAACTATCACGGTTTGTTAATGTATTAATGAGCCCAAATCATAACAATAAACATTCTTTGTAGAATATTAGTTGTAATAGTATTGCTTATAGGGAGGGTTAATACAATTTGGTATTTAATGAGTATTTATATAAAATTTTAAAGAGGGCTTGATATTAGGAGACTCACTTTTCACCCTCCTAGAACATCTATTCAATAAAAACATATTGTAAAGCGTATATAGCTTTAAAGTAAAGTATGTAAATAAAACTAGGAGCAACCTCGTTAGCACAAAACTGACATGAAACAAGCTGCAATCTATCTACTATCAAGCTGAAAAACTTCATTAAGTTTAGCATTAATTAGAGCAACGCTAAGCAAATAAACACATCGTTAAGAGAGGCAATACTTGGAATGTAGTGGAAGCTTGCAGGCAAGTCTGTAAGTATACCAGGCACAGAATCACAGGTCCACTGAGGCGCATCAGCAAATTAGCCTATTCCAGCCCCTACTTAGGCAACAATTATAGAGAGGGCAAATATTCCTCCCTCTGCATCTGTTCTTAGAGTTGTTGGGTCCCAAACATGCCTGAGAATATTTCAACTTTGTGCTCTGCAGTCATCCAGGAGCTCCTTTCCATGGGTGGCAAGAGGCGTTGAGTTAGCGATATACACAGCGCACATTAAGTAATGACTGAAAGTAATTTTTATTTTTAGTGATGTTATATGCTTGGATTTACCATCACTTTAAGGGTGGATCCTACACTGCAGAAAATAAATAACTAAATATAATTAATTTTATTTAAAATACAGAACCCAAAAACTTAATACTGGCAGACTGCCAGTACCTAATATGGTCAGAAGTGTGTGTTTGGGAGGGATCAGGGAAGTGGGAATTGTCAGTTGGGAAGGTAATTCCTGTATTAAAATACTCTTACCAGTTTAACAATTAACCTCTTACCTGCCAGGAATTTTAGAAGTGTAATTCGAAGTTGCAATTAGCAGCCTTCTAATTGCTAAAAACTAATTGCAAAGCCATGCATGTCTGCTATTTCTGAACATAAGGGGATCCCAGAGAATCTTTTACAACCATTTGTCTTATGACTGCAGTAATTGTATGTAGATACTTTCTGAAAAAGTTAACAATTTTTCTAATATGATTGTATTTGACAGCGAAATGGTGGCATGAAATATACCAAACTGGGCCTAGATCAACAACTTGGGTTGTCTACTATAAAAAATATATAGTTTTGATAGGTAAATAAAAAAAACAAGGCTCTATTTCTGTGTAAACATAGCCGGTAAGAGAGATGAGCAAAAATATGTCAATTGTTCTCGCTAAGTACTGGGCTATTGTATACAGATAATATAAAAAAGCATTTGTGTGTACAGAAAGTGATACAATAAGTAGATCTGATTTACCCTGCAAGCTCAGCCCTGCAAGCTTTTAGTGGGTTGTAGTTTTATAAAACCAAAACAGCTATTTTGTATACAAAAATAAACTTATTTTATACTCTGCAGCTAGTATAACAAGTCATTGGAAATACATTAAGGGATACCAATTTTATAGTACACTATCCCTTTAACCCCTTAACGACCAAGGACGTACCAGGTACGTCCTGCAAAAACTCAGTGACAATGGACGTACTCTATGGCCCTCTATGCACCGGTAGCGATGGTGCCGATCGTTGATAAGAGCTTAGCAAGGAGGCGGGTGGACGGCCCATCGCTACACGGCATCCGGTTCCTGTATGTGCAATGTGCACGCCGGGAGCGTGCGGGGGGGGGGGGGGGCTGTGAGGGCGCACGCATCAACTACTGCCACCAATGTCCCGGATTTGGGGGGAGGGGGGAAAGAAAGATCAAAGGATCTGGGAGGGGGAGGGGGTAGCTACACTACAGAAAAATCTATATTTTATCAAAAAACTAAAAAAACTTTTGTTTGGGGGGGGGCAAACTGGGTACTGGCAGACAACTGATAGTACCCAAGATGGTGGCAAATAGGTAGCGGGGGGATCAGGGAGGTAGGGGGCTAAGGGGGGATCCATCACAGCTGAATAATTTTTTTTTTTTTAAAAAAGCCTTTTATTTTAGTACTGTCAGACTTTCTGCCAGTACTTAAGATGGCGGGAACAATTGTGGGGTGGGGGAGGGAAGAGAGCTGTTTGGGAGGGATCAGGGGTTGGGATGTGTCGGGTGGGAGGCTGATCTCTACACTAATGTTAAAATTAACCCTACAAGCTCCCTAAAAGCTACCTAATTAACCCCTTCACTGCTGGGCATAATACAAGTGTGGTGCGCAGCGGCATTTAGCTGCCTTCTAATTACCAAAAAACAATGCCAAAGCCATATATGTCTGCTATTTCTGAACAAAGGGGATCCCAGAGAAGCATTTACAACCATTTGTGCCATAATTGCACAAGCTGTTTGTAAATAATTTCAGTGTGAAACCTAAAGATTGTGAAAAAGTGAAAAAAATGTTTTATTTGATCGCATTTTGCGGTGAAATTGTGGCATGAAATATACTAAAATGGGCCTATATTAATACTTGGGGTTGTCTACTACACTAACCTAAAATTAACCCTACACGCTCCCTAATTAACCCCTTTACTGATGGGCATAATACACGTGTGGTGCGCAGCGGCCTTCTAATTGACAAAAAGCAACACGGAAGCCATATATGTCTGCTATTTCTGAGCAAAGGGAATCCCAGAGAAGCATTTACAAGCATTTCTGCCATAATTGAAAAAAGTTTGTAAAAAAATTCAGTGAGAAACCTAAAGTTTGTGAAAAAGTGAACGATTTTTTTTATTTGATCGCATTTGGCGGTGAAATGGTGGCATGAAATATACCAAAATGGGCCTAGATCAATACTTTGGGTTGTCTACTAAAAAAAAAAATTATACATGTCAAGGGATATTCAGGGATTCCTGACAGATATCAGTGTCCCAATGTAACTGGCGCTAATTTTGAAAAAAAAAAAAATGTTTGGAAATAGCAAAGTGCTACTTGTACTTGTGGAATGCTGTGAAGTACTGGGACACATTTAAAAGTACTTAACTTTGCTGCAGAGGAAGGATTTCCCTCTTTTGAAAATGAACTGCCTGTTTGTTATTGCTGTGAAAAATAAAGCCTTTTAAACTACAATGGACTGTCTTGTGCTGAATTTGTGCCCTAGAAGACCGTGGTTAAAAGTGTTCCTGTTACACTTGGTGGAGAATACGGGCAACCACGTTGTATGTCTGTGGGCATAATAATCTGCAAGCAACATGGAGGAAGTCATTAAAGCTTTGATCCATTCTAATGCTATACAGCAGGAGACTAACAGAAAAGCTGCTGAAAATAGTGCAGCACTGCAACAGTTGGTCTTGGCCCAGTCAGAGAGTGCTATGCTGCTGGCTAAATCACAAAAGGAGAACACTGAATTGTTGATACAACAGATGGCTGCTGTGCAAGCTGAGACATTCTGGAAGACCTGGGAAGAGCAACAAAGTGCTACACAAACTCTGCAACGAGAGGTTCAAGCCATATCAGAAAAACTGAACTCTGAATATGTTGGTGGCAGCCAAGGTTCCAGAGTAATAAGGGCTAGTCATTATCTTCAAAAAATGACAGTAGCTGATGATGTTGAGGCGTATCTTTTGGCATTTGAACGCACAGCAGAAAGAGAAAAATGGCCGACAGTTGAGTGGGCGAGTATACTTGCGCCATTTCTTAGTGGTGAACCTCAGAAGGCCTACTTTGATTTAGTGCCAGCACAAGCCAGTGACTATGAGAAATTGAAAGCAGAGATCCTTGCACGCCTGGGGGTGACTTCGGCAGTCCGTGCACAAAGATTCCATTCCTGGATGTTTTCATCTCATAATGCTGCAAGATCCCAGATGTTCGACCTTATACACCTTGCCAGGAAGTGGCTGCAACCAGAGGTTAATTCGGCTACCAAAATAGTGGAACTACTGGTGATGGACCGGTTTCAGCGTGGATTACCTGCTTCCCTGCGGCGGTGGGTTAATCAAGGTGATCCTCAAACAGCGGATCAGTTGATTGTATTGGTCGAAAGATTTATAGCTTCAGGAGAAGTTTTGCAACAATCTTCAATGGATCAGCCCCACAATCCCAAGTCCCAGAGCTCTACAAGAACTGGTAAGACTGTTCAGGGGATAAAGGGGATAAGAGAGCAGCAGGTGTATAGGCAAAACACCAGAGACATTTCCCCAGGAATTAAGGAAACATTTAAATATAACCAACCTGTAAGATGTTTTAAATGTAATGAGGTTGGGCATATTGCTAGAGACTGTGATAAAGATGAATTTATGGACTGTAATGTTGCACATTCACTATTGTCTAATAGCAACAGCTCTGTTAATAATGATTCCCATTGGTGTACTGTGACGGTTAATGGTAAAGTGTCTAGGGCTTTGCTTGATTCAGGAAGTATGGTCACACTAGTGGCTAAATCTTTAGTACCAGATGCAGTATTAGATTATGGGGGAAAAATGGGAATTATCTGTGTTCATGGAGATAAACGGGAATATCCTACAGCTGAGGTGGAGATTGAGACTCAGTGTGGTAAATTAAAATATTGTGTGGGTGTAGTACCAAATTTAGCCCATGAGGTGGTGATAGGGAGAGATTTTCCAAAATTTCTGGAGTTATGGGAATCTCCAGAAATATGTCAAACTTCTGATATTTATGTATTTCCTTTCTCCGAAACTGATTTTGAAGGGGGTTCCATTGAAAAGGAGAAAAATAAGATGTATTGCCCTATGCCTGTATTAGTAGGTGATCAACCTTCTCAGAGTAATGAAGTACCAAGTACTAGCTCGGAAAATATTGATGATTTGATGGATCTGGTTGGTGGCCCTGGTAATTTTAAAAAAGCCCAATGGGAGGATCCAACATTGGTAGAGGCAAGAAATAATATCAGGGTTATAAATGATGTTGTGACACAGCCAGGAAATGTATTACCCTATCCTTATTTTGAAGCAGTTAATGATTTGGTATATCGTGTAGAGAAGAAAGGAACAGACATTGTTAAACAACTTTTGGTGCCCCAGACTTTTAGAAACACTGTATTAAATCTTGCACATAACCACATTCTAGGGGGGCATTTGGGAGTTGAGAAAACCAAAGAGAGAGTTCTTAGAAGGTTTTATTGGCCAGGGATATTTGTAGCCATCAAGGATTATTGTGCTTCATGCCCTAAGTGTCAACTTACAGCTCCTGCTAAAGATTTTCGTAACCCTTTAGTGCCCGTGCCTATAATTGATGTGCCTTTTGAAAGAATTGCTATGGACTTGGTGGGTCCGCTGGTTAAATCTGCTAGAGGACATCAGTATATACTGGTAATCCTTGATTATGCTACACGTTATCCTGAGGCAGTTCCCCTTCGTAACAGCTCTGCAAAGTCCATAGCAAAAGAACTCATTAATGTTTAGCAGGGTCGGGATACCTAATGAAATTTTGACAGACCAAGGAACTCCATATATGTCCAGGGTTACAAAAGAATTGTGTAAGTTGTTTGGCATAAAACAACTAAGGACCTCAGTATATCACCCTCAGACTGATGGTTTAGTAGAAAGGTTTAACAAAACTCTCAAAAGTATGCTAAGAAAGGTAATTGACACAGATGGGAGAAATTGGGACCTTCTGTTACCCTATTTAATGTTCTCTATCAGGGAGGTTCCCCAGGCTTCTACAGGTTTTTCCCCATTTGATCTGTTATATGGGCGGCATCCCAGGGGATTACTAGATATAGTTAAAGAGACTTGGGAGCAAGAGACAACACCTTATCAAAGTATTATTGAACATATTTCCCAAATGCAGGATCGTATGGAAGCTGTCATGCCCATTGTAAGGGAACATATGGGAAAAGCACAGGAAGCACAAAAGTACAGCTACAACCGTAATGCTAGAGCCAGGGTGTTTCAACCTAGGGATAGGGTGTTAGTTCTGGTCCCTACAGTTGAAAATAAATTCTTGGCTACTTGGCAGGGCCCATATGAGATAATTGAGAAAGTGGGTGATGTTAATTACAAAGTAAGTCAGCCAGGGAGAAGGAAACCTGAGCAAATATATCATATAAATCTGTTAAAACCTTGGAAAGATAGGGAAGTTTTAGTTGTCTTAAAACCTACAGAACTCCCTGTCACTGAACCAGAGGTAAATATATCGGAAACCCTATCTGTACATCAGAAGCGAGAGGTCAAGGATTTTATTAGAATGAACAAAGAGGTATTTTCTGTGGTACCGGGAAAAACTAATGTTATTAAGCATGACATAATAACAGAACCAGGGAAGAAGGTCTGCCTTAAACCCTATAGGGTCCCTGAGGCTTGTAGAAAGGCTATTAAACTGGAGGTAGAAAAAATGTTAAAGCTTGGGGTAATTGAGGAATCACAAAGTGAGTGGAACAGTCCAATCGTGCTTGTTCCAAAGCCGGATGGTTCATTAAGGTTCTGTAATGACTTTCGTAAGCTTAATTGTGGTTCCAAATTTGACACCTACCCAATGCCTAGAGTAGATGAGTTGATAGAAAGGCTAGGAAAAGCACGTTATCTCACTACAATTGATTTAACGAAAGGGTATTGTCTAAGTATAATAGTTAGCTAACCAAGGTAGTTAGGCAAATAAGGTTTTGGGTAATCAAGGGGAAATATATTTATTTTATACTTTTAAGTTAAACCTTTTATTAAGAATGTGTGAGAATCTCATTCAGTGTAGAGCTTGCCATATGTTTGCATCACTGGAGCAGCCGCTTCTGGGATTATATGTTTGTGGCAAGTGTGAGCATATTGTCTCTTTAGAAACTCGTATTGGGGATCTGGAGGAACGAATTGCAACACTACATGAAATTCAGACACTTGAAAGGGAAATGGATAGGACTGAGCTGGTTGTTAATGGTTCCAGCAGTGGGAATGGGGAGGATTCAGATGAGGAGACTCCAGGATGTAGCTGGGTCACAGTTAGAGGGCGAAGTAAGGGTAAGCGGAAGAGACAGGCCAGTTCTGAGCTGGTACACCCCAATAGATTTGCCAGATTAAGTGAAGATGTTGGGGATATCAGTTCAGGGGTGGCAGTGTCAGATAGGGCTGTGTTGCCTAGTATAGTGAACAGTCCTTTAGCTGTGGAAGAGGAGCATACTATAGTGGGCAGTCCTTCAGTCATGGAAGAGGGGCATACAAGTCAGGGCCAGAGGCAGATGTTGGTGGTAGGAGACTCTATTATTAGGAAGGTTGATAGGGTAATTTGTCATCCAGACCCTTTACATAGTTTGCTGTCTTCCAGGGGCTTGTGTTAGGCATATTGTGGAACGTATTGATAGATTGTTAGAGGGATGTGGGTCTGATCCTGCGGTCATGGTGCATATTGGTACTAATGAAGGAATCGGTGGGAGATGGAGAGTCCTAAAAAATGACTTCAGGGAGTTAGGTAGCAAGCTTAAAGCAAGGACCTCCAAAGTAATATTTTCTGAGATATTACCAGTGCCGTGTGTTAACTCAGTAAGGCAGAAGGAGTTAAGGTCTGTTAATTCATGGCTAAAAACATGGTGTAAAAATGAGGGGTTTGACTTTTTAGAACACTGGGCTGATTTTTCACTAGGGTACAATTTGTATAGTAAGGATGGATTGCACCTGAATGACATGGGTGCAGGTGTGTTGGGGGAAAGGATGGTAGCATGTTTAGAGAACCTTTTATACTAGGCAAAGGGGGGGAGGGTCAGTTAGAACACAATAGAACAGAGAGATCAGTCTGTGAATATGTCACTCCCTTAATATCTCAAGGAAGGGATGACTTAAGAAATGTCACATTAGAAAGTATAGAGGAAAGCACACCAAGTAGCAGCAGAAAGCACATGAAAATTAAATGTATGACAACAAATGCAAGAAGCATGACAGGTAAAATGGGGGAGCTGACGCTCTTAGTTGCAGAAGAGGACTACGATGTTATCAGTATAACTGAAACTTGGTGGGATGATTCACATGACTGGGCAGTTAACTTAGAGGGGTATACATTATTTAGGAGGGACAGGAATAATAAAAGGGGTGGAGGAATCTGCATGTATATTAAACCTAACCTTAAACCTACAATAAGGGAAGATATTTATGATACAAGTGACAATGTAGAGACCTTGTGGGTTGAAATAAAGAGTGGGGGGAAAAATCCTAAAAAAATATTACTAGGAACATGCTACAAGCCTCCCAACATTAGTGACCCGGAGGAAACTCAACTACTTATCCAAATAGGTAAGGCTGCTAATAACAGTGCTGTAATTATGGGAGATTTTAACTATCCTGATATAAACTGGGCCAATGAAAATAGTAATTCAGCTAAGGGTGATAGATTTTTAAATGTTCTCAGGGATAAATTCTTGTCACAATTAAGAGGAGCCAACTAGGAGTAAAGCTATATTGGATTTAGTGCTATCAAACAATACAGATATAATATCAAACATAGAAGTTAAAGAACATTTGGGTTACAGTGATCATAACATGGTCACATTTGAAATCTCTTTTCATATGCAGTGTTTTAAAGGCTTAACTAAGACTTTTAATTTCAAGAAAGCAAAATTCAACGATTTAAGGAAATCATTAAATAATATAAATTGGGACAATGTATTTTCTAATAAAAATACAGAGGATAAATGGATAATATTTAAAAATGTGTTAAATAAATATACATATCAACACATACCATATGGTTATAAAAATAAAAAAACAAAGCCGTTATGGCTAAATAAAAATGTGTTAAGAGAAATTAGGAAAAAACGTAGGGCATTTAAATTATTAAAAGAAAATAGTACAGACTCAGCATACAATATTTATAAGGAATGTAACAAAGCATGCAAAAAAGCAATCAAATTAGCAAAAATTGAAAATGAAAAATTAATTGCCAAGGATTCTAAGTCTAACCCTAAAAGGTTCTTTAAGTACATAAATAGCAAAAAAATCTAAGAAGGATAATATAGGTACATTAAAATGTGTGGAGGGTAGCATGATAAATAATGACAGGGAAAAGGCTGAGGTACTAAACCAGTTTTTTTTCTTCAGTATACACAAGAGAGGAACCATTGAATGATACTTTGGAACAGAATAGAACATGCCAGTCCATACCACTAACTGGGTTTTGTTTAGAGGGTATCAGGAAAAAACTGGAAAATATTAAGGTAAATAAAACTCCAGGCCCAGATGGAATACACCCAAGGGAACTTAGCACTGTTATAGACAAACCTTTACTCTTAATTTTTCAAGACTCATTATCCTCAGGCATGGTACCCCAGGATTGGCGTAAAGCTGATGTGGTGCCACTCTTCAAAAAGGGAAGCAGGGATGATCCAGGAAGCTATAGACCAGTTAGTCTGACATCAATAGTGAGAAAGATATTTGAAGGGATTATAAGGGATTATATTGATGAGCATATTCGTGTAAACAAGATTATGAGTTCTAATCAGCATGGCTTTAGGAGAAATAGATCATGTCAAACTAATCTAATTAGATTCTACGAGGAAGTAAGTAAAAATATAGATAAAGGGGAATCAGTTGATGTAATATACTTAGATTTTGCAAAGGCATTTGATACAGTGCCACATGAGAGATTAATGCACAAAATTAAGGGACTGGGAATAAAATGTTAGCTCATGGATAAATAACTGGATAAAAGATAGGGAGCAACGAGTAGTAGTAAATGGATCATACTCAGATTGGACTAAGGTAATCAGTGGCGTCCACCAGGGATCAGTACTGGGCCCTGTTCTTTTTAATATTTTTTATAAATGACTTGGAGCAAGGATTAAATAGCGACATCTCTATTTTTGCAGATGATACTAAGTTAAGTAAGGTCATTAGGTCAGAGCAGGACGAACTCTCTTTACAAAGGGATTTGCTAAAATTAGAACTAAGGGCAAGTGAATGGAAAATGAGATTTAATACGGAAAAATGCAAGGTTCTACATTTTGGAAGTAAAAATAAGCAGGCTACGTATTTTTTAAATGGGACAAGACTTAGCCAAACACAGGAGGAAAGGGATTTGGGAGTAGTAATAGATAACAAGCTAAAGATGGGTGCACAATGCAGGGCAGCGGCTTCAAAGGCTAATAAGATACTAGCATGTATTAAAAGAGGCATTGATTCAAGGGAGGAAAGCATAATTCTGTCATTATATAAAGCCCTGGTAAGACCTCACCTTGAGTTTGGAGTGCAGTTCTGGGGACCGATTGCTAAAAAAGATATTGCAGAACTAGAAAAAGTTCAGAGAAGGGCCACAAAGCTAATAAGGTGATTGGAGAAATTAACCTATGAGGAGAGGCTAGCCAAACTGGGTCTGTTTTCTTTAGAAAAAAGGCGCTTGAGAGGTGACATGATTACTTTATATAAATATATTCAAGGCCCATATACAGAGATGGCAGAAGCTCTGTTTATTCCAAGAAAATTGTTTCTGACAAGAGGTCATAATTTAAGGTTGGAGGAAAGGAGATTTAATCTCCTGCAACGGAAACGTTTTTTCACTGTAAGAGCAATAAAATTGTGGAACTCATTACCAAAGGAGGTAGTGAATGCCAATACCATAGATACATTTAAAAATAGTCTGGATAAATTTCTGTATATAAACAAAATTCATGGATATGATTGCTAGTATTAAATGGGTCACATTTTAATGGGGTTATTTAAGCTTAACTGGAGCTTTTTGAAAGTATTTTAGATTTGTATAGGTTGAACTCGATGGACTTCAGTCTTTTTTCAACCTTATCTACTATGTTACTAGTCAAGCAAAGGAAAAGACAGCTTTTTCAACCCCAGAGGGCTTATTTCAGTATACGGTGTTGCCATTTGGTTTACATGGGGCCCCGGCAACATTCCAGAGGATGATGGATAGAATTCTGAAACCCCATGTTCGTTATGCGGCAGCATATTTGGATGATGTTATAATTTATAGTACAGATTGGGAATCCCATCTTCCAAAAGTTCAAGCAGTACTTGATGCAATACGGTCCGCTGGGTTAACTGCCAATCCTGCAAAATGTACTGTTGGTTTACAGGAAGCTAAGTACTTGGGTTATACTATTGGTAGAGGATTAGTTAAACCTCAGACAACAAAAGTAGAGGCCATACAGAACTGGCCACAGCCTCTAACTAAAAAACAAGTAAGAGCATTTATTGGGATAACTAGTTATTATAGAAGGTTTATCCCGAATTTCGCTACAATTGCGGCACCCTTGACAGATCTCACAAAAGCAAGGGCCCCAATTATGATAAAATGGTCCCCAGAAGCAGAACAAGCTTTTAAGCATTTGAAAGATGCCCTTTGTGCCCATCCAGTTTTGGTAACCCCCAATTTCGCTAAAGATTTTATTGTACAGACAGATGCCTCTGATGTTGGTTTAGTAGCAGTTCTCTCGCAGGAGTGTCAGGGAGAAGAGCATCCTGTCCTTTTCCTAAGCAGAAAACTTATTTTACAGGAAAATAACTATTCTATAGTGGAGAAAGAATGCCTTGCCATTAAGTGGGCTTTAGAGACCCTTAGGTACTATCTGTTGGGAAGAAAATTTAAATTAATAACAGATCATGCTCCTCTCACATGGATGAGTCAGAATAAGGAAACAAATTCAAGGGTTACTAGGTGTTTTCTTAGCTTGCAACCCTTCAATTTTACTGTTGAGCACAGGGCTGGTCTTTTGCAGGGCAATGCTGATGGTTTGTCTCGGGTACATTCATTGATGTCCATGGTCACTCAACCCACTGGGTGTGAGCTGGGGGGGAGGATATGTGACAGAAAGCAAGGCCTGGTTATAAATGGAAGATATTTAAGACCAAGCATTGTACATGCTATTTCTCCTTTCAGTTAAAACCTCAGGGAGAGAGAGTGTGCATTTGATTATGCAGTTGATAAACTGTGTTCTGGGTCCCTGGGGTTTGGGATAATTGGAGAGAGGGTGGGCCATTATCCCAGACAGCTGTGAAGCTGTCCAGCAGCTAATCACAGGTGTGGCTAATTAGAAGTTGTGAGGGTTTAAATAGCAGCCTCACTTAGGCCTTGAGAGAGAGTTACACAGCTACAGAAGCTGGTGTGTGTGTTTGTTACACTGTGTAAAAGACTTTTGTTCCTGTGAACTGTAAAAGGACATTATTTTTACAAAGCACTTGTGGAATGCTGTGAAGTACTGGGACACATTTAAAAGTACTTAACTTTGCTGCAGAGGAAGGATTTCCCTCTTTTGAAAATGAACTGCCTGTTTGTTATTGCTGTGAAAAATAAAGCCTTTTAAACTACAATGGATTGTCCTGTGCTGCATTTGTGCCCTAGAAGACAGTGGTTAAAAGTGTTCCTGTTACAATTGGTACTTCTAAACTCAGGACAATATTTAGAAACTATTTAGTATGGTTGTTTTTTGGTGGTTGTAGATGTGTAACAGATTTTGGGGGTCAAAGTTAGAAAAAGTGTGTTTTTTTTCCATTTTATTCATCATATTTTTTACGGTAAATTATAAGATATGATGAAAATAATGGTATCTTTAGAAAGTCCATTTAATGGCGAGAAAAACGGTATATAATATGTGTGGGTACAGTAAATGAGTAAAAGGAAAATTATAGCTAAACACAAACACCGCAGAAATGTAAAAACAGCCCTGGTCCTTAAGGGAAGGAAATTTAAAAATGGCCTAGTCCTTAAGGGGTAAGTAAAAAAAAAAAAAAAAAAGTGCTCCTGAAAGTGAGACGAAATAGTCGTCTCACTGTCCTTTGCCTCTCTCAAGACTCCCCTCAGGGTCCCTGTTATTCTGCCTTTTGCTTCCTCCCCCAATGTTTCCTTCCGCAGTGGATTCCTGGTTGCAGTGTTCTTTACTCTGGTTTCTTTCATCCCTTACCTTAGTAGATTTGTACATACAAAATCCATAAACAAATTTCATAGTAAAGGGTGTATCATACAAGACCACAGTCCCTACAGTAATAAACCTGTGTATTTAAAGGGATACTGAACCCAATTTTTTTCTTTCATGATTCAGATAGAGCATGCAATTTTAAGCAACTTTCTAATTTACCTCTATTATCAAATTTTCTTCATTCTCTTGCTATCTTTATTTGAAAAAGAAGGCATCTAAGCTAAGGAGCCAGCAATTTGTTGGTTCAGTACCATGGACAGCACTTGTTTATTGGTGCTGTCCAATCAGCAAGGACAACCCAGGCTGTTCACCAAAAATGGGCCGGCATCTTAACTTACATTCTTGCTTTTCCAATAAACATACCAAAAGAATGAAGACAATTTAATAATAGGAGTTAATTAGAAAGTTGCTTAAAATTGCATGCTCTATCTGAATAACGGAAGAAAAAAAGTAGGTTCAGTGTCCCTTTAAAAGTAGGGCAGTGCCTAATGCAAAAAAGTTAATGTTACAAAAAAGAGAAAGAAAGATGCATTCATTTGGTAAAACTAAAGCATCATAAAGATAGGAGTGTGTTTATTACAATCCTAATCTATTGGGAAAAAGTGAAAAGGAAGCCAGTATATTAAAACTTTAGCTTTTAATTAAATAATACAAAATGTTTTAAATGTGTCCTTATTTTATTATTTGATTAAAAGCTAAGTTTTACTATACTGGCTTCCTATTCGCTTCTCCCCAGTATATCATGATTGTAATATAAACACTCCTATCTTTATGATGCTTTAGTGTGCTGAATTAATGCATCTTAGTAGGTTTGTCTTAGACAGGTAGGTACCTGCAGCTCCAGGGTGAGTCACTCACCGGCTTCTGGAATTTTGCTGACTTCCTGCTGATGCATGAGCTCCCACGTGTCCTCTCTTCACACCCTCAGCTGTCTGTCCCCAGCACTCATCTCAGCCTTCTCTATGGGCGAGACAGACTCCAACAGCTGCACATACTGTCCATGCAGTGCCTGCTTGCTATGCAAGTACAAGCCATAGCCCTCCACCACACACACTCTATACCCATCATGTTCTGTTATCTATCAGCCAGAAGTACGGTTAATAAATAGAATTTTAAGCTACGAAGCCTGATTGATAGTTGGCGGAACTAAGACAACCAGCTCCCATTTAGCTCCTGCTTCATGCATATCATAAGACATTAGCACCCAGTATACAGCCTGCCTGCCAGTAATACATACAGTAAACAGCACAGAACAAGACCTGATTGATAGGTGGGCGGGGCTAAGACAACCGGCCCCTATTTAGGTCCCGCCTCCTGCACTAAGACACATCATGTCAGAAGATATTAGCACCTAGTGTACAGCCTGCCTGCCAGTAATATATACAGTATACAGAACAGAACGAGACCTGATTGATAGGTGGGCGGGGCTAAGACAACCGGCCCCTATTTAGGTTCCGCCTCCTGCACTAAGACACATCATGTCAGAAGATATTAACACCTAGTGTACATCCAGCCTGCCTGCCAGTAATATATACAGTATACAGAACAGAACAAGACCTGATTGATAGGTGGGCGGGGCTAAGACAACCGGCCCCTATTTAGGTTCCACCTCCTGCACTAAGACACAGCATGTCAGAAGATATTAGCACCTAGTGTACAGCCTGCCTGCCAGTAATATATACAGTATACAGAACAGAACAAGACCTGATTGATAGGTGGGCGGGGCTAAGACAACCGGCCCCTATTTAGGTTCCGCCTCCTGCACTAAGACACAGCATGTCAGAAGATATTAGCACCCAGTGTACAGCCTCCCTGCCAGCAATATATACAGTATAAAGCACACAACAAGACCTGATTGATAGGTGGGAAGGACAAGGGCTACTGTATCTGGCTCACCGGGCAAATACCTGGTATGCCCAATGCTCAGTTTGGGCCTGAATATAGCTGATCACAGTCCAGGAAAGGTTTTAAAGGGACAGTAAACACTTTGAAATTGTATATAAAACTGTTAGTTCTGTTTAGTAAAAAAAAATATATATATATTTACATTACTTACTTTGCTCCTTTTCCTGTAATTTAAGTCCTGATAATTTTGGGATTTGCAGGTATGAAATTTAGAAGTGCATATGTCTGACGTCACAAACCTGACCCTGCTATATATTTGCCCCTAATCTAGCTTCTGCAGATATGATAAGATTCTTCAAAACAATGAAAGTAACTAGACTTGCCTACTCCACTAACAACTCCAGAAGGGCTACTGAAAAAGAAAAACAATTGCAGCAAACACCGTGTTAAGGTATTCCAATAAAAGTTAACCTCACCTAGTATGTTAATTTATTGGAAGACTGCAGAGGAAAGTAAAATTACAGAGGGGAAGCACATATTTTGTGATGTTACCAGTCTGGAAAATACACAAACTGTTTTATGGTAAAGTTATAAAAACTAGATCATGTGATATAAAAACTGAATCTGCTTTATTTGTACAGACGAAGATAGCGCTGATACAGTGAAATCTGAGCTAACAGAAGATCTGTGTGTGAGGCGTCAGCTGGGAGCCCCGGATGAGGAAAGCAGTGACAGTATTAGCGCAGGTGAGTGTGCACGTGTGATTTGTCTGAAGGATGTGAGTTTCAGGTGTGAGTGTGCACATATGATGTTTGTGAGTTACAGGTGAGTGTGCATGTATGATGTGTGTGTGTGAGGGGTGTGAGTTACAGGTGAGTGTGCAGGTATTATGTGTGTGAGGGGTGTGAGTTACAGGTGAGTGTGCATGTATGATATGTGTGATGTGAGTTACAGGTGAGTGTGTACGTATGATGTGTGTGAGGGGTGTGAGTTACAGGTGAGTGTGCATATATGATGTGAGTGATGTGAGTTACAGGTAAGTGTGTCCGTATGATGTGTGTGAGTTACAGGTGAGTGTGCATGTATGATATGTGTGAGGTACACAGGTTACAGGTGAGTGCACACGTATGTTTTGTCTAAGGCAAGTAGGTTACAAGTGAGTGTTTTGTCTAAACTTAACTTTTGCCTTTAAAGAAATAATAAAGAATAAAAAGGATGGTGGGGGCGTGTCGAAACAGCAACCAAGATGGCTGCTTTTCTCTAAGGCTGGTTACATGAGCAGATAAGACCGCTGATTATTGCTCTGAGATCTCATAAACTGAGCTATTTTTTAGCAGTATTTTACAATCCAGAACCTGCTGAATAGAAAAATATACTTATTCACCCAGATTTCAGCCCGGAAGACCTAACAGATGTGGTGCGCAGCGGAGGCCTACTACCGGCCTAAGCCTTCATCTAGCCCTCCCCATTATCCTGCAGACACAGGACAAGCAGCTGTATATGCTGATCATTCCCCAATAACTACTAAAAGTTATACCCCTTTCCCTACAACAAACAAAATGCAGCCGACAGAAATATCCCTGGTCATGGCTTTGGATAAATGGCTGTCAGATAGGACGGACCTCATGATACAGCATATGAAGTTAGCATGGAACAGTTCGGATACCTCCGAGATGCACGATCACCCTAAGAAACCACAAACGGAAATATCACCCAATATTTCTGTACCTCTGACGATGTCCATAGGATCTAACACCCCAGTAACACACTCACCCGCTTTGTTGACCAATGCGCTATTGCCTGATGCTGCGGGTGGAGAGGTTACATCGGAGAACAGTTTGGGGCCAGAGTCAGGACAGAGAGACAAAGTGTACGTCCAGGTAACTGGAGACCTGCGGTCCCACATTCCTGGCATTGGAAACATAGGATTGGGCAGTGTAAAAAAGAAGCCGCTAAAGATGCAGTCCATACCCACAACGTTTGTCTCACATCAACGTGAAGCTGATCGACCCCTGAAATGGCTGAGGATTGTTCACCCTCCAGATGCTGCCTCTGCCCGCGGCGTTGGAGATCATGCCGTTCAAGGCCTTCATTGGAGTCGCATGCCTCGGCCCTCACTTCAGCTAGAGCCTCGCTGCAGAGCTCAACGAGTCCGTCGGATGCCTAGCCAACTTGGTATACAAAGACTCAGTTCCGCATATACGCCATCACACACAGCTATTCATAAAACCGGAGTGGGGTAGAAGGGTTAGGCTTATATTGACAGCCTACAATGCAGAAATGGAGTGCAATTATGTGAGGCCGATGACTTTAGGATTTATTTGCTCTAATGTAGGTACATGCAACAGTCAGTTTCATAGTTATACTTGGTCATTAGAGTGCCATATCTATAATGTAAACCCTCTCCGGATTACTGTCATTATACTGTTGTGGAAGAACTCTGGGGGATATAAATAATTTCGTATATGTATATGTCTGCATTGTTAATCTAAAAACCCAAGGTTATATCTAATAGCAGCTGACCCTCTGGTTTTAAGAAATCTTTCATTTAATGCCATATACCAGATTCATTAAGGGCATACAAGTACTTACTATGTCTCCCAATAATTACTATGTTATATAACCTGGGACTTGATAGCATAGGATAGTATATGCTCCATAGCTATGTTTGGTTTCAGTGAAATATATGTTCATCTTTACTGTTGTACGTCCCTTTACTTACTTTTATACTATATAATTATGCCCTACAATAGTTACTTACTGAATCCATCTAACGGGAGAGCGCATTATTCCCTGAAAAATACCCATTCATTTATAGTGATTTATTAAAGGGCTAGTTGCTCTATTTTTGCCTTAGAAATTTACATTACATTTTAGGTTAAGGCTGCTCTGATTTAAAGCTGCTGCTTCTATAAAACAAATTGTTAATATACAGGGATTTATTGACTGTTCTTATTATGAAAACATGAGGTTAATTTGTTTTTCTTTAAAGGCAATTACAGTTTGTATTTAAAGTGAATTATACTGACAACATAGGTGTTCTAAAACATTCTCTAACGCCATAAATGTTCTTATTATCTCTGTAACATATTAGCCTTCAACTGTCTGTTTTTATGTTCTGTATCTGCCAGATGAAGTGTGTTTTGTAATATGGAGATATAAAACAGAGGGTTAGAATGTATTATGTTTTGTTACAGCATACAGGTGATACCTATGCAGTAGGTTGTATTTGTGTGTATTTTCCATCTAGGTTTCATGAGGTTATTACGAAATATGTAATTATGGAAATTATAGCCTGATTTAATGCTTGTAAACTTTTGTTTTTTCCTCAATAAAAATGTCTTATAAAAAAAAAAAGAATAAAAAGGCTAAAGTCCAGTGTATCTATGTGGTGCTATTGTCTGTCTAGGATATCTATAAAAGGTTTTATGATAAAGTTATAAAAACTAGATCATGTGATATAAAAACTCAATCTGCTTTATTTGTACAGAGAAAGATAAAGCTGATATAGTGAAATTTGTGAAAACAGAAGATCTGTGTGTGAGGCGTCAGCTGGAAGCGCCAGATGAGGAAACCAGTGACAGTATCAGCTCAGGTGAGGGTGCATGTGTGTTGTCTGGGGGACATGGGTTACAGATGAGTGTGCACGTGTGTTGTGTCTGGGGGGCCGCAGGTTACAGGTGAGTATGCACGTGTGTTTTGTCTGGGGGGCCGCAGGTTACAGGTGAGTGTGCACGTGTGTTGTGTCTGGAGAACGTGGGTTACAGTGAGTGTGCATGTGTGTTGTGTCTGGAGGGCGTGGGTTACAGATGAGTGTGCACGTGTGTTGTGTCTGGGGAACGCGGGTTACAGATTAGTGTGCACGTGTTTTGTGTCGGGGGAACGCGGGTTACAGATGAGTGTGCATGTGTGTTGTGTCTGAGGAATGTGGGTTAAAGATGAGTGGGGACGCGGGTTACAGATGAGTGTGCATGTGTGTTGTGTCTGAGGAACGTGGGTTAAAGATGAGTGGGGACGCGGGTTACAGATGAGTGTGCATATGTGTTGTGTCTGAGGGACGTGGGATAAAGATGAGTGGGGACGCGGGTTACAGATGAGTGTGCACGTGTGTTGTGTCTGGGGGACGCAGGTTACAGATGAGTGTCCACTTTTGTTGTATCTTCGGGGCACGGGTTACTTATGAGTATGCACGTGTGTTGTATCTTGGGGATGCGGGTTACAGATGAGTGTGCATGTGTGTTGTGTCTGGGGGGCCGCAGATTACAGATGAGTGTGCATGTTTGTTGTGTCTGAGGGATGTGGGTTACAGATGAGTGTGCATGTGTGTTGTCTCTAGGGGATGCGGGTTACAGATGAGTGTGCAAGTGTTTTGTGTCTGAGATACGCGGGTTACAGATGAGTGTGCACGTGTGTTGTGTCTGGGGGGCCGCAGGTTACAGGTGAGTGTGCACGTGTGTTGTGTCTGGGGGGCCGCAGGTTACAGGTGAGTGTGCACGTGTGTTGTGTCTGGGGGGCCGCAGTTTACAGATGAGTGTGTTTTGTTGTATCTGGGGGATGCGGGTTACAGATGAGTGTTTA